>NC_090370.1:15306407-15503501 GCF_035084215.1 Heptranchias perlo
TATGGGCAAAATGCTCCTAGGAATTCAAACCTGTTATTAGTTTAAATCTTTGCCAGTTGGTGATATCCGCTGCTAATTTAGAAGTCTAATTTTATTTTTTCCTGGCATAAATTTCACAACTAACAAAATCGTTTTCTGTCCCCAGCTGTTTGTTTTGGGACTCTGACGTTTGATGCCCTCTCTGATTGCTGTACTCCAAATTTCAGGAACCCCAATATTGCATTCAACATACGAATTAAGAGCAGGAGTAGGCCATTCGGCCCCTCGAGCCTGCTCTGCCATTTGATAAGATCATGGCTGATCTGATTAAAGGAGCCCAAATGGAGAGAAAGTTTTCTTTAACACTTTGATTTGATTTACCACAACAATACAAATATATATTTTCCCCAGTTTACTGCACTCCTCCCCTGAAACAGCTGAGATTTGATGATAGTCCTCCAGTACCCTGTTGAAGTGGCCATTCTCAATGTGAGCCTGGACAGCAAGTGTCAGGCTATTCGACTGTGGTGGTATTGCAGCCAAATCGGATTGGATCCTTTCACTCACATACAGGTTCCGGCAGGAGTCACCAAATACTGCTCAGGAATGGGAATCCTGCCTGATTTTTTTTTTCTTCTCCTTTCCCAACTTTTTTTTTTGCTTACTGCCTTCCCTTGATGGCTCAGCTAAGACTGGGAACTCTGTGTGGGGAATTGCCATTGTTTTCTTCCATCCTAACATTTCATGGCACACAGCCTTGCTCAATTGTTGAGGCTTCCTGATCGCCTAGTATTTTGTTTTTCATTAGTTGTAAAATTGTTGTCACAGTCCTCAAAGAACAAAAGAAGGAAATTAGTGTGGTCTCTGCCTGTCCTTTGTAAGTGTATACTTATAGTCTTGGTCACTGAGTTGATTTATTTTTTTTGTTTCCCCCAGGAGAAGCATGAAGAAAAGTGCCAATTTTACCTGTCCTTTCAATGGCAACTGTTCAATTACAAAGGATAACAGAAGGCATTGCCAAGCATGCAGACTCAAGCGATGCCAGGATATTGGCATGATGAAAGAATGTAAGTAATTACACTTGGAATACAGGAGAAATTTTCAATGAAGCTGAATTGATGAATGAAGAATACTCAGTTTAATTTGTTCTTGAGAGACACAATTTCCAATGATCAATGGCATGTAATATTTCAGTTGAAATTGCTGTAATGATGAAGTCCAGAATATCCTGTATGACTGTCACTGTGAATTAAGGAAATGCCCTGATTGCCTAGTTGATAAAGACACCAAGCCCTACAGACTAACAGGTCCCAGGTTCGATTACTAACCTGATCTCAGCAAGGACGTTATAGTTGACCTTTGTTGCAATTTTAGGTTTTCCAAATCTTTTCAGTCAGAAGATCCCATTGGTGGATCTTTGGCTCCTACAATCTGGAAGTGGAACCTTTTCTCTGCCGTTGCGGAGGTGCATACCTGAGAGCTGACAATTACCCCATTTTCAGTAATCCGCTTACTGGATTTAATGTCATTTTGCACCATGCAATCATATTCTCTTCAAAATGACAGATACTGCCACACAGACCAGAGGGTTACAGACTAAAACCAGTTTTACCATTATGCACATGTGCAGCAACTTTGCACCTCAGACTGGCAGTTTCCTCTGGCTCCACAAGTGATTTATTTTTCTGGTGTCCAGCCTCTGTGTTATCATTCCTCCTCCACATGTGCTTTCTGTTCACCAAGTGTCATCACTGCCTAGCTCCAAGCCACTGCTGGTCCCAACCCTGATTTTGGCTTCTGATGTATCCTGGGCTCAGGCTTTGCCTGACCTTCACTCCGCTCTCAGCCACTCATGGGCCTCACGACCGTCCCTTCCCCCCCCCCCCCCACCCCTGCCCCTAGTGTTGTCAGACAATTCAACAGAGTGTGAATGATCCACTCATCAATGCTGCCAGATCCCAGATCCCCTAACTTGAATGCTGTCTGCGCAGTTAGCTAATACTGTAATGGCACATTTTACACTTTAAACTAACTAACTAACTAAAACAGAACAACTAGCTGAATGACTTCCCCAAACAGGCTGGTGGACGATCAGGTCACATTTCCCTTGGGACCCTACCTCCCCTCTCAATCCTGCCAGATCCTTGCATCTTCTCTTCTCCCTCCCTCCCTTTTCCAAACATGGCCAGAGACCAGACCTTTAATGCTACCAAACCCTAATGCCTCCAAGTTGCCTGCTCCCATGGCCCTTTCCCAAATAATTCTGCAGCCTGAGATCGCCACCCTAAAACTTCCAGATCCCACAACATCCATCCCATTATTCAAAGACCCTGCAGGCCCTCTCACTGCTCATATCGCAGGACCACACTAATGCTTCCAGACCACATTAACTGTATACGCGCGTACACACACACACACACACACACACACACACACACACACACACCCTTCTCATGCTCCCACGCATCAGACCTCTCTCCCACTCGTCCCAGATGTCTGATCATGCCCGATTGGCCTCACACCCTGAGACATGCTCTCTAAACACCAGGATCCCCTCCATCCTTCCCTGTACCCCCAGGAGAGAGAAAACAGGGAACTACAGGCCAGATCGCCTGATATCAGTCGTTGTGAAAATGCTCGATCCCATTATTAAGGAAGTGGTAACAGGGCACTTAGAAAATTATAATATGATTAGGCAGTCAACATGGTTTTATGAAAGGGAAATCGTGTTTAAGAAATTTATTAGAGTTTTTTGAGGATGTAACTAGCAGGGTAGACAAAGGGGAACCAGTGGATGTAGTATATTTGGATTTCCAAAAGGCATTTGATAAGGTGCCACATAAAAGGTTGTTACACAAGATAAGGAGCTGGGGGTAATATATATTAATGACTTGGATGAAGGGACCGAGTGTAATGTATCCAGGTTTGCTGACGATACAAAGCTAGGTGGGAAAGTAAGTTGTGAGGAGGACACAAAGAGTCTGCAAAGGGATATAGACAGGTTAAGTGAGTGGGCAAGAAGGTGGCAGATGGAGTATAATGTGGGGAAATGTGAGGTTATTCACTTTGGTAGGAAGAATAGAAAAGCAGAATATTTTTTAAATGGTGAGAAACTATTAAATGTTGGTGTTCAGAGAAATCCTCATACAAGAAACACAGAAAGTTAACATGCAGGTACAGCAAGCAATTAGGAAGGCAAATAGAATGTTTGTCTTTATTGCAAGGGGGTTGGAGTACAAGAGTAAGGAAGTCTTGCTGCAATTATATAGGGCTCTGGTGAGACCTCACCTGGAGTACTGTGTACAGTTTTGGTCTCCTTATCTAAGGAAGGATATACTTGCCTTAGAGGGGGTGCAACAAAGGTTCACTAGATTGATTCCTGGGTTGAGAGGGTGGTCCTATGAGGAGAGATTGAGTAAAATGGGCCTATACTCTCTGGAGTTTAGAAGAATGAGAGGTGATCTCATTGAAACATATAAGATTCTGAGGGTAGATGCTGAGAGGCTGTTTCCCCTGGCTGGAGAGTCTAGAACTAGGGGTCATAGTCTCAGGATAAGGGGTCGGCCATTTAGGACTGAGATGAGGAGGAATTTCTTCACTCAGAGGGTTGTGAATCTTTGGAATTCTCTACCCCAGAGGGCTGTGATGCTCAGTGGTTGAGTATATTCAACGCTGAGATCAATAGATTTTTGGACTCTAAGGGAATCAAGGGATATGGGGATCGGGCGGGAAAGTGGAGTTGAGGTAGAAGATCAGCCATGATCTTATTGAATGGTGGAGCAGGCTCGAGGGGCCGGATGGCCTACTCTTGCTCCTGCTCCTAATTCTTATGTTCTTATGATCCCACAACTCCAGCTCCCAGTTTTGCCATCCCCTTGCATTACCCTCTAAGGGTGTGCATGAAGTGCCTCCAGCTAATCGAGCTCAGGATTTCTGAGCTTGAGGAGCATCTGGAATCACTGCAGGGCATAAGGGAGACTGAAGATTTTCTGGATCGTACGTTCCAGGAGGTGGTCACTCCACAACCACAGAGAGTTCAGGACAGTAAGTGGGTGGCCGTCCGGCAGGGTAGGAAGAGGCAGGCAGTGCAGGAATCCTCCAGGAGTGTGGCACTCACAAACCGGTTTTCAGTATTGAATACCGGTGAGGGTGACAACACCTCGAAAGAGTTCAGTCCGGAGCATGGTACCGCAGGGCAAAGGACTGCACGGGGGGGGGGCACAGTGAAGTGTGGGAATGCAGTGGTTAATAGCGGATTCAATAGTCAGGGGGACAGACAGGCGTTTCTGCAACCGCCGACATGAGTCCTGCATTGTGTAATGTCTCCCTGGTGTCAGGGTAAAGGACATCACTGAGAGGATGCAGAACATCGAAGTACAACGAGCCTACAGCACAGAAACAGGCCATTCAGCCCAACTGGTCTATGCCGGTGTTTATGCTCCACACGAACCTCCTCCCCCCTACTTCATCTCACCCTATCAGCATATCGGTCTATTCCTTTCTCCCTCCTGTGTTTAGCCAGCTTCCCCTTAAATGCATCTATGCTGTTTGCCTCAACTACATCTTGTGGTAGCGCATTCCACATTCTCACCACTCTTTAGGTAAAGAAGTTTCTCCTGAATTCGCTATTGGATTTATTAGTGACTGTCTCATACTGATGACCTCTCGTTTTGGACTCCCCCACAAGTGGAAACATTTTCTCTACGTCTATCCCATCAAACCCTTTCATAATCTTAAAGATCTTTATCAGGTCACCCCTCAGCCTTCTCTTTCCTAGAGAAAAGAGCCCCAGCCTGTTTAGTCTTTCCTGATAAGTATATTATCTTAGTTCTGGTGTCATCCTTGAATCTTTTTTGCACCTTCTCCAATGCTTCTATATCCTTTTTATAATATGGAGACCAGAACTGTTCACAGTATTCCAAGTGTGATCTAACCAAGGTTCTATACAAGTTTAATATAACTTCACTGCTTTTCAGTTCTATCCCTCTAGAAATGAACCCCATTTGCCTTTTTTATGGCCTTATTAACCTGCATCGCTACTTTTATTGACTTGCGTATGTGTACTCCCAGAGGCCTTTGTTTTTCTACCCCATTTAGACTCTTATTATCCAAGCAGTATGTGGCCTCGTTATTGTTCCTACCAAAATGCACCACCTCACACTTATCTATATTGAAATTCATTTGCCAATTACATGCTCATTCTGCAAGTTTTTTTAGTGTCTTCTTGCATTTCAACACATTCTTCCTTTGTATTAACCACACCACCCAATTTTGTTTCTTTTAATTCGTTCATGTGGACATCGCTGGCTAGGCCAGCATTTGTTGCCCATCTCTAATTGCCCTTGAGAAGGTGGTGGTGAGCCACCTTCTTGAACCGCTGCAGTCCGTGTGGTGAAGGTTCTCCCACAGTGCTGTTAGGGAGGGAGTTCCAGGATTTTGACCCAGCGACGATGAAGGAACGGCGATATATTTCCAAGTCGGGATGGTGTGTGACTTGGAGGGGAACATGCAGGTGGTGGTGTTCCCATGTGCCTGCTACCCTTGTCCTTCTAGGTGGTAAAGGTCGCGGGTTTGGAAGGTGCTGTCGAAGAAGCCTTAGCGAGTTGCTGCAGTGCATCCTGTAGATGGTACACACTGCAGCCACGCTGCGCCAGTAGTGAAAGGAGTGAATGTTTAGGGTGGTGGATGGGGTGCCAATCAAGCGGGCTGCTTTGTCCTGGATGGTGTCGAGCTTCTTGAGTGTTGTTGGAGCTGCACTCATCCAGGCAAGTGGAGAGTATTCCATCACACTCCTAACTTGTGCCTTGTAGATAGTGGAAAGGCTTTGGGGAGTCAGGAGGTGAGTCACTCGCCGCAGAATACCCAGCCTCTGACCTGCTCTTGTAGCCACAGTATTTATGTGGTTGGTCCAGTTAAGTTTCTGGTCAATGGTGACCCCCAGGATGTTGATGGTGGGGGATTCGGCGATGGTAATGTCATTGAATGTCAAGGGGAGGTGGTTAGACTCTCTCTTGTTGGAGATGGTCTTTGTCTGGCGCGAATGTTACTTGCCACTTATCGGCCCAAGCCTGGATGTTGTCCAGGTCTTGCTGCATGCGGGCACGGACTGCTTCATTATTTGAGGGGTTGCGAATGGAACTGAACACTGTGCAATCATCAGCGAACATCCCCATTTCTGAACTTATGATGGAGGGAAGGTCATTGATGAAGCAGCTGAAGATGGTTGGGCCTAGGACACTGCCCTGAGGAACTCCTGCAGCAATGTCCTGGGGCTGAGATGATTGGCCTCCAACAACCACTACCATCTTCCTTTGTGCTAGGTATGACTCCAGCCACTGGAGAGTTTTCCCCCTGATTCCCATTGACTTCAATTTTACTAGGGCTCCTTGGTGCCACACTCGGTCAAATGCTGCCTTGATGTCAAGGGCAGTCACTCTCACCTCACCTCTGGAATTCAGCTCTTTTGTCCATGTTTGGACCAAAGCTGTAATGTGGTCTGGAGCCGAGTGGTCCTGGCAGAACCCAAACTGAGCATCGGTGAGCAGGTTATTGGTGAGTAAGTGCTGCTTGATAGCACTGTCGATGACACCTCCCATCACTTTGCTGATGATTGACAGTGGACTGATGGGGCGGTAATTGGCCGGATTGGATTTCGTGTCATCCACAAATTTTGAAATTGTACTTCCGATTCCAAAGTGCAAATTGCTAATGTAAATTGTGAACAACTGTGGTCTCAGCACCAATCCCTGTGGAACACACTTCCCACCTTTTGTCAGTCTGAGTACGTACCCTTAACCCCTACTCTCTGTTTTCTGTTATATCGTCAGCTTGCTATCCATTCTGCTACAAGTCTCCTGACTCCACATGCTCTGACCTTAGTCATGAGTCTACAATGCGGTACCTTATCGAAGGCCTTTTGAAAATCCAAATATATTACATCTACTACATTACCCTGGTCTACCCTTTCTGTTACTTTTTCAAAGAATTCAATAAGGTTGGTCAAGCATGACTTTCCCTTTTGAAATCCGTGCTGACCATTCCGTATTATATTTTTGTTTCGAGATGTTTTTCTATTACATCTTTGAGTAAAGATTCCATGATCTTTCCTACCACCGATGTTAAGCTAATTGGTCCATAGTTCCCTGGACTGGTTCTATCTCCCTTTTTAAATATAGGAATCACATTATCTGTCCACCAGTCCTCTGGCACTATTCCTTTTTCTCGTGAATTTTTATATATATGTAATAGTCCCTCTGCTATCTCTTCCCTAACTTCTTTTAATATGCACGATGCAATTCACCCAGACCAGGGGTTGTATCCCCTCTAAGTTTGATTAGTTTATCAATTATCTCCCCCTTTCTATCTTAAATGTCTTTATATCTTTTTTTTATTCGTTCATGGGATGTGGGTGTCGCTGGCGAGGCCGGCATTTATTGCCCATCCTTAATTGCCCTTGAGAAGGTGGTGGTGAGCTGCCTTCTTGAACCGCTGCAGTCCGTGTGGTGAAGGTTCTCCCACAGTGCTGTTAGGAAGGGAGTTCCAGGATTTTGACCCAGCAACAATGAAGGAACGGCGATATATTTCCAAGTCAGGATGGTGTGTGACTTGGAGGGGAACGTGCAGGTGGTGTTGTTCCCATGTGCCTGCTGCTCTTGTCCTTCTAGGTGGTAGAGGCCGTGGGTTTGGGAGGTGCTGTCGAAGAAGCCTTGGCGAGTTGCTGCAGTGCATCCTGTGGATGATACACACTGCAGCCACGGTGCGCCGGTGGTGAAGGGAGTGAATGTTTAGGGTGGTGGATGGGGTGCCAATCAAGCGGGCTGCTTTGTCCTGGATGGTGTCGAGCTTCTTGAGTGTTGTTGGAGCTGCACTCATCCAGGCAAGTGGAGAGTATTCCGTCACACTCTTGACTCGTGCCTTGTAGATAGTGGAAAGGCTTTGGGGAGTCAGGAGGTCAGCCACTCGCTGCAGAATACCCAGCCTCTGACCTGCTCTTGTAGCCACAGTATTTATGTGGCTGGTCCAGTTACGTTTCTGGTCAATGGTGACCCCCAGGATGTTGATGGTGGGGAATTCGGCGATGGTAATGCCGTTGAATGTCAAGGGGAGGTGGTTAGACTCTCTCTTGTTGGAAATGGTCATTGCCTGGCACTTGTCTGGCACGAATGTTACTTGCCACTTATCAGCCCAAGCCTGGTTGTTGTCCAGGTCTTGCTGCATGCAGGCACAAACTGCTTCATTATCTGAGAGGTTAGGAATGGAACTGAACACTGTGCAATCGTCAGCGAACATCCCCAATTCTGAATTTATGATGGAGCGAAGGTCATTGATGAAGCAGCTGAAGATGGTTGGGCCTAGGACACTGCCCTGAGGAACTCCTGCAGCAATGCCCTGGGGCTGAGATGATTGGCCTCCAACAACCACTACCATCTTCCTTTGTGCTAGGTATGACTCCATCCACTGATTCCCATTTTTGATCTTTTCTTCTAATGTCATACCCACCTTGTTTGTCTCCCTAGTAAATACTGAGGCAAAGTAACTGTGCAATATTTCTGCCATTTCCCTGTCATTATTTGTGAGTTTACCTTGTGTGGCCCTATCCCTATTCTGATTTTTCTTTTGTTATTTATGTGTCCATAGAATAGTTTACTATTTATTTTTATACTCCTTGATTTAATTTCTTAGTTCCACTCTGCTTTCCTAATTGTTTTTGACATCCTTCCTAACTTCGTATTCCCTTTTGTCATTCTCTCCTTTATTGTCTATGTACTTAGTGTGTTCCTTTTCAAATTTTCCCATATCTCTTTATTAATCCATGGTGTTTCATTATTGGCTAGTTTGTTCTTGTTTTTTAGAGGAATATATTTCTCCTGAACTCTATTGATCACCGTTTTAAATACTTCCCACTGCTGGGCTATCTCTTTGTCTGTCGATTTTTTTTTCCAGTTTATCTTCCCTAATTCCATTCTCATCCCCTCATTTTGAGGGTGGGAACCAACAACACAGGAAGGAAAAGGGTTGAGGTCCTGCTTTGAGTTTTATGAGCTAGGGAGGAAGATAAAAAACAGGACCTCAAAGGTAGTAATCTCTGGAACTAAGATAAGACAGGTTAATGCATGGCTGGAGAGATGGTGCAAGAGGGAGGGCTAGACAGAATCTATTTGGCTAGAATTAAGCAACAATAGAGGAGCTTTTACCACCAAATAGTGGGAAGGAGATAGAGGAGAAAATTTGCAGGCAAATTTCAGAAAGAACTATAAGAGTAGTGATAATGAGGAATTTCAATTATCCTAATATAGACTGGGATAATGACAGTGTAAAGGATAAAGAGGGGGAGGAATTCCTGATATGTGTACAAGAGAACTTTCTTGATCAGTATGTTTGCAGCCCAATAAGGAAGGAAGCAGTGCTGGATCTAATTCTGGGGAATGAAGTGGAACATGTTTCAGTAGGAGTGCATTTGGGGAACAGTGATCATAATATCATTAGGTTTAGAATAGTTATGGAAAAGGCAAGGAACATTCAGGCGTGAAAATACCTAACTAGAAGAGGGCTTATTTCAGTGAGTTGAAAAAGGATCTGGCCCAGGTGGATGGAATCAAAGACTGGCAAGCAAAACAGTAACTGAGCAATGGGAGGCCTTCAAAGAGGTGATAGTTTGGGTACAGACTAGACACATTCCCACAAGGGGTAAAGGTAAATGAATACTGCCAAACCCTGCTCTCCCCACTGTTCTCATACCCAATCACACTCCTCCCATTTCTAGAGCCTAACATCCCTCTGCTCCTCCCAGACCCCATCAACTCTCTCCCAGTGTTGCCACACACCAGGACCACCCTCCCAACAGAATCAAATAACACAACCCACTCCACAGTACCTACAAGCAACCTACTTTCAAACTGCAGTATGTTCCTTGATATCTTCCTCTGTATCCTGCACTTTTTTTAAAAAAAAGATAAAATTAACTGCATATGTAATAGTAATCATGGCCACTGATTTAGTTTCCACATAAATATCAACATAATTGTGGAATTCAAAGCCAAAAATGCCAACTCTTCCACAATATTGTATTATAAAAACATAATTTCACTTACTCAGCATCGTAAATCGGTGGCCCTGATAATATAAGAACATAAGAACATAAGAAATCGGAGCAGGAGTAGGCCAATCGGCCCCTCGAGCCTGCTCCGCCATTCAATAAGATCATGGCTGATCTGATCCTAACCTCAAATCTAAATTCATGAACAATTTCCTTCCCGCTCCCCGTAACCCTGGAACGTTACATGGAATAATGCAGCATATTCTCCGACCCACTGTGAGCAATGTTAACAGAGATGGGCATGTATCTCTTTTTTTTTCTGGCTGTGTGTACACGTGTCTTGTGTATTAGTACATGTCTGTCCCACTTCAACTGAGCACTCTTTTTTATATATTAAAAAAAGAGAAAGAAAGCCAATCATTTCCTACTAGTTTTTTTCTGACCTTAATAACTTAGGTATCTCCCCATGGGCAAAAGCCAGGAATTTATAAATAAGTGTGCCAATCTACATAACTTCCCTCATCAATTGGGATCTAATTTACCTCAATGTACCTATTTGGCCCACTTCCCCACAAGTAGTAACCGAGCAGTGAGCAGGTCAGGTTAGCAGCTAAAAATCACAGCTGCGATCCAGACCCAGACTAACTATGAGCAATGCCACATGAGATCAGCCAGGAAAAATAATAACACTGGGCTATATTTTCCTTAGTGGTGAATTTTACTGCCAAAATATTATTAAAATTCACTTCCATCTGTCAGTGTAACTCTTCTAAGAAGCAGCCCAATTTTTATCTGTGCACCTTTATTACATATTCATTGCAGACTCTTAGCACCCTCTATCGGCAATCTACCCATGGTGGGAGGAGGGAGGTAAATCCAGAGTTGCCTCAACAGCTGAAAGGGCCAAGGCAGCCATCAAGTGCCTCTGCTGGCCATCATATGGAACGGGGCCCAGGTTTCAGAAGGCATTCCTTAAATCAGGGTCAGAATAGGTGATGGCAATGAAAAACTGATCACAAGAGCCTTCCACTGCTTCCATATTCAGCTGTGGCTCGTTGCAGTGTTTGAGTAACCGAGCCCACTGATTTACAAACCCTTCAGTTGAGATGCTACTGTCTGTAGTCTGACAAAGGAGGACCCAGTTTTTCTGCCGTGAAGGAAGGAAGGACACAATCCAGTCCCATGGAAGGAGGTGACCTTGGCAGCATATTCTCTGAGGCAGCAACTCCTGCACAGCTGCTCAAAGCCACTCGAGGGCAGCCAAGGCAACAGGAGATGGTTTTACTCTTATTACTATCATTTCCAGTTACAGCCATCTTGTCCTCACTGCATCAAACACTATCTGTGACTTGCCACCCACGTGCAGAAGGACCCACAATATCCTCCACACCCCTTCCTTCTCCTGCAAGTGTTCCATTACTCACAGCTGAATATGGAAGCAGTGGAAGGCTCTTGTGATCAGTTTTTCATTGCCAACACCTAATCTGACCCTGATTTAAGGAATGCCTTCTGAAACCTAGACTCCATTCCATATGATGTCCAGCAGAGGGCCTTCACTCTCTACTCCTTAAAGGGCAAACAGCCCACAACCAAAGACAAGGAACTGCCACCTTAATGCCCCCAAAGCTCCTGCTGAAAATCACCAGCCAGCCACCTCAGAACTTCCTCCCACTGTAGGAGAAGTAGCGGGCTACGATTGAAAGGGCACCAAGGGGAAACACATGATTGTAAACTGTAGGAAAGTTGTCAGATTTGTTGCCAGTGAGATGTTTTTGTCACTGATGGGAATTGTGCCGAATGATTTGGAACAAAGTGAGGGAATGCTGCATGAAGGAGTAGTGGAATGATCTTCAAATGGGAGTCTTGGTAGTGAGGAGGAGAGCTACATGTCAGAAGGCGACTGAGTTGAGTTTGTTGCTAAAAGGGCTCCCATGATGGCAGAACTCATTTGAGAGTGGGCTCGGATCTTAGTCAGCTGAAGGTCTCCTTTTTGCACTGTGCCCTCAGCTGCCTGGCAGCTGGCTCAAATAAGTTACTGCTTTGTGAGGGAGGAGAGGCTTTCTGAAGCATTGCTAGGGGTCACGGTGAAATGGCGTCACCTGGATCCGCAGAGAGGGAGACGTGGTCAGCAGTGGGCAGGGGCTGGAGTCCACCAAAGGTGCCTATTCAGCCTGGCATCTCTGCGTTAGTCCTCCTGATCCTCCACTTCTGCCTCCTCAAAGCAGAGGAGCAGGAGGTGGCCTAAAGTAGACCTCATAGGTACCCAAGGTCCACTCTGGAAGATTAAAACTTTTATTAAAAAAATTCAACTTTTTAAAAAGTTTTTTTTAATAAAACTGAAGGAACTTTTACAAAAAAATTTAATAATTCTTAAAATTCAATTTTTTTTGAATAGTGTTGTAAAAAAAAACTTAGTTCTGGGTCCCTTGTGGCCTTCTGCTGTTAGGCACCTCTAGCCCTCCACAAGCAGCCTCCAATGCATCTTTCCCGGAGGCGTTATTCATCACCGACAACCATTGGATGATGGAGGAAGAAAATGGGGCCTTGCAGGAAACCCCATCCATCCCCACCATCATTTGCATAACCCTTACTTGACTGCTTTCTGGTTTGCATCACAATGAAGTGTACAAATTTGAGTAATGTGACTATTTTGTGAGAACCTGTTTTGAGCAGAGTCGTACCTTTAGAATAGGCCTTATTTAGCATCTGAAGTATAACTACATCTTGAACTTCACAGTGTGAGTCTTGCCTTTGATACTTTCCTTTTGTTTCATTCTGTCTTTTGACTATTAAAATTTCCGACATTTCTTGTGCTTTTCCTCACTCTGGTGAGAGAAATCGAGAGAATGTTATAGAGATGAGGCTATCCCAGCATCCATAGCAGTAGTGAAAGTCTTCCATTAAAACCAAGTGCCCAGCAAGCATGGACAAGCCTTCCTCTTCTGACAAGCCCAGCTTCCTGTTTTTGCCATGAGAGGATGCTTCGGGCAAGCAGCTAACTCACAACTGAAAATCTCCCAACTAAGATTTGCACAATGATGGGTTTGCAGCTCTGATGGGGAGTACTAATAGTGTGAGAGAGTTGAATTATAACAGGTACGTTTGGTGCCAAGTCATCCATGGGAAAATGGCTGTGCCTCTACAAATATCAATTGAGCACCTTCACAGTCGGGCTCTGGGTTTCTAAATTATTGCTATCAATGCTGATCTTTGGACAACAGGAGTCATGCTGGACTGAGCTGCTGCTCAGTGTTCCACATAGTGGGCAGGCTGCATAGTGAGGATAGGCAAGTTTGAATGGTATTCCATGGTTGAGATTGATATTCCAACATAGGTATCCAACTCTATTAGTAAATGTAGTAGCTCCAACTTCACACAGTCTGACTTGGGGTGGAATGTCTCTTGCTGTGAAACAAAGTCTTGGGTGTTATGTTTTTCTCCCATGTCATCATTTTAAACTATAATCGCAGCAAATAGAAAAGTGGTTTCAACAATTGTAACTGAGCTTTCAACTGGTCACAAGATTTACTTTAAGAAAACAAACTGGGTGAATGAAATCTCACTATTATCACAATGAATATATTTCAGTACTTCTAAAACAATTGTTATAACATGAACAAAACAGAGCACAGTTGCACAGCCCTAACACTATTTGGTTGTCAGTGTAGACCCTAATATGAAGATATGAAGTGTGATTATACTGTAGGGATCCATTAAATTTGATTATTCTACAGATGCACCCGCCTGTGTAACAGACTACCAGCAAATTTTCTTGTGTTAACATATTGGTGTCCACGGTGGTCCAATAAAACAGGTCACATATTATTTATACTGTAGTTCATCTACGTTACTGCAGTGATTTAAGGTTTTAAAAAACTCATGACTAAACACTGGATAGTGCATGGGGATGTGGTGTGGCTGGGCTAGTCATTTGTTTTCTAGAATTTCAGGAATTGGTGCTGCTTGGCCATCCTGGTGGCTGGGCCTCTGAAGTACTCTCATTATTGATGCAGGGAGAGCAGCATTCAGCAGGAGACCAATGAGCCATGAATGCTGTTATCGTTCTCTTCCCCCCACCCCCCCTTTCAATTTATCTTTGTGCTGTCTGTCCCTAATTGACCCATTGGAGAGCCAATAAGAAGCCATGTTTCAATGTCCCAGAGCTGCTGGCCGAATAGAGAAGCTGGGTCCTGAACAGTCTCGGGTTTGCTTCCCTTACACCCTGGGGTCCTGCTGATAGTACACTATCGCTATTAAAGTACCTTTTGATGTAGGGGATTGGAGGGGGAGGGGGGTTGGAGGATTCATTGGGACTGGACAGAAAGGAATAACAGCATTCATAAAAGACGAAGTGATTGTTTTCTCTGGGCTGATAAAGCTACACACAAACTAGTAGCATTATAAACAGAACATGTGCTAGCAACAAGAAACTGTAAATATCTCCTCTCATGAGAATGGCTATCCCACTCATGACTTGTGTAGTCAGACCAGATCATTTTGGAAGCGTTAGAAACACTTATCCTGTCCTCTTAAGAGTCCCATGTTATGATGTTGCCGTTTAACACTTTAACAGTGGTACTGTTTTTCTACTGTTTGAACTTTGCTCCTCTGCAGAGCTTGAACTTAAGTTGAACAGTGTTCGATTTGATAAATGGGGAAAGAAACTATCATTAACAAACGGGGTTCAAAGAAGACTGCACCTTTATATCAACGGTAAAACATATTTATTATAAAGTTTGACAGATGACAAAGAGACATCATTTGCAATTTTTCTCTTCCCCCTCTCCCCTCCCGCTGAGGGGAGAGGGGGAAGAGAAAAATTGCATCATCGTTCGCAGCAAATTACCTACCCGGCAGGTAACACCTGTCTGTCTGCACACTGATTGCCTTGGCAACGGGCAGTTGAAAAAACTGTCTGTACTCACCAAGCATTGTTCTGTGAATTATAAATGCGATTTCATTTCGAGGTTTTCATTTTCACATCGTTCACCTGAGGAAGGAGGAAGCCTCCGAAAGCTTGTGAATTTAAAATAAAATTGCTGGACTATAACTTGGTGTTGTAAAATTGTTTACAATTGTCAACCCCAGTCCATCACCGGCATCTCCACATCCCGCTGAAAAGCAGACAGTGAACAGATACTCTGCTTCCACCCTAACCTCTCGCTTTTTTAATGCATCTTTACTGATTTCTCTCTTCCCAACCAAGAAGGTAGACCGATCTACTCCCGGCTCTTTGCTAATGCCGCTGTGGAACAGCTGCTGGGACATGCATACCTTTCTAACATCCAGCACTCGATGCTGGAGACTCCTCAGCAAGATGAGGCAAACCTTTAGCAGGAGATAAAACCAGCCTTTTATTTTAATAACAAATGCCAGTGGGTGTTGAGCAGATGGATCTGCGACCAAGCAATGACAAGGGAAGGCAACAGCTGAAAATAAAGGCAAAAGAAGGAGGGGTTACTATAAACTGCCATTAAATAGAATTGACACTTATTTCCAGTTATGTTCAACGGTACATTAATTTTTACTGGTACGTTCAAATTTCTATGAAGATTATGTTAAATAAAATGTATGTTACATTTTTTTAATGAATTTCATTGCTTGTTGAATATGGTTTCTAAAACTGTATTTTTCTAGAGTTATAGGCCAGGGCTTCCGCTTCTGGGCTCACCAGCCTGCATTTTTCCCTCCTTCAGTTTAATGGCCAGGAAAATGCAGGCTAGAGAGCACAGAAGCAGAAAACCCCAGCCATACAGTTGAGTTTGGTTTATCCTTGTTTAAAATGGCTTTTATTGGGTCTTTAATGAAGCGTTTTTGATGGAAGGAAGAATTCTCAGCCAACTATTTATGACTCTCTCTGCTCCAAATAAAATATTAATTACCAGCCAAACGTTTGATTTGAATAAACTAGCACAAGCTCCCAACAGAATTAGTTTTGAGGAAAAGCATCTCACCAATACGATGTATCCTGTTACACCAATTCAGTAGTACTAATCTGATGAGGAATTTCCACAGATGTAACAAACCAGCTCCCCCTGTTGTAGTGGGAATGTCAGTCACATTAAGTATCAAATGGATTCCCCCTCACCGATTGAGTCCCAAAACACAACTCTGCTTTCATGCAGCATATTATGTAAGCAATTTGTTATTTACAATGAGAAAATGTATTTAATAATTGTTTATAGTTTTATTTAAATTTAAAAAGTAAAAATTTTCCTTTAACTGACAAATGTTGACAAATTGCATTTTAATGTCACAAGAACTGAGATTTTTTTTTAAAACGTTCCCATGCGTTCAGGTGTAAATTTCAAATCAGGGTCAGGCACAAGGTTCAAATCAGATCACCCAAAATATATACCGTGCAATACACGAGTAACAAGTGTACAAAAATAATTGGCAAAACCTATTTCAACTTGTCCATTATATTGCTCAATTGCCATGGATATATTAAGTTTTTCCCCTGAGCCCTAACCTCTGTAAGGGGCTTAGTTTTGGCTCCAAGGTTGCCGCCTGTTCCTAGTGATGCTGTGAGCAATGCCACAGGGCATCTGCAAAAAAAATGTTTTTAAAGCTTCCCCCATCCAAAGTCCTGCCCTACTGCTGCTGGTCCTGCCCTGAGCCTTACCCAACCTGCTCACCCAGAGATCTTTCTGGCCCCCACCTGCTGTGTTTTTTTACTGTGCTCTGACTTGGTGTACAGTTCTTAGCTCCCATTCAGTGGGGGTCAGGGGCGGGTGGGAGGTTAAAATAACAGCTTTTTGGAGTGGGACCATATCCCGGCTCCAACTCGCCCACTTCTGGGTTTAACCCAGGCAGGTTTGTCTGCACGTGAACAGCAAACACCAGGAAGTCCCGCCCCCACTGAAAGCCAGCAGGGCGATACCTAAAGGGGCAGTGTACCTCATTGAGATACTTGAAGTACTTAATTCTTTGTGTATTGGAAAATTTAAATGAATTTAACCTTACGTGTTTGGGTTTCCCATCGCTTCTGATTCACATTAGGTGAAAGCAGGTGGGAAGGGCCGGATCCATGAGGTGAGTGCCTTTATTGCACTGCTTGTGGGCCCTGAGGAACAGGAGTGCTTCATTCAGGCCCAATAAGCTCACCTGGTCGACAGAACCCCCACGATCGGCTGGACCCCCCCTCCCCCCACCTACCTCCAACTCTTCACCCGACCTCCAGTGACCTCCGATCTCCAAGTCCTGGCATCAGACCCCCCTCCGCCCCCCCACCCCCCCCCCCCCCCCCCCCGCCGATCTCCACCACCCCGGACCTCCAATGTCCTCCCCGGTCCCCCAATCTCCACCTCCTGGCATCAGACCTCCCGATCTCCTCCCTGGCCCATGATCCCTCATTCCCCCCCCCCCCCACCTCTCTCCCTCCTATCCCCGGCTGCAGCCTGCTATTGCAGGCATCTCTGCCCGACAGCCATCCAGCCTGTCAATCAGGTTTGCTGCTGGGCGTGAAGCCCAAAAGTAAAATTTGTTGACCTCTGTGATCGCGAGCCGCCAACTTACCGTCTGAGTTTTGCACCCAAAAATCTCCTCCCCCGCTCCCTTCCCGGTCAAAATCATGCCCAATGTGCTTGCAGTTTTGTACTTGCAATGCTATGAGAGTATAGAGCATCGCAAGTACAGTCAGCAGGCTCAGTGAGTGGAATGAAACGCAGGTAGTCTCAGCCTGTCTGCTTGCTCACTGTCACTCCCAGTCCAAGTGCTTCTTGGTTTGCCAGCTGGTCTGACTGCTCAGCCTAACTCCTTTCCAGCTTGCTTGCTCGCCTTAAGTTTTGGTCAAGCATTTCATCATGGAGGGCTGAGCCTGATCTTGTCCTCACGCAATGGCCACATTGCACTTTCCAGCAGATATCCCTGGATAGAAATCAGGAGCAGGAACCCTCTCAGGGGCCCCGATATTAGAGTGGAGGTGGGATGGCAGCGGTGGGGGGGTGAATGGGCGCGTGGGTAACCCGACCAATAAAAAATGTCCGTTTCCCACGTGATCAAATTGGTGCCACTTAACGTGGCTTCCGGGTTTGTCGTCCGAAAGCTGCGCAGCGGGTGGACTGCACACCCGCATCACAGGCTGTCAGCTGGAGGAGCTCTATTTAAAGGGCCATTGCTCCAATGTCTTTTCCTGGAGCAAACACCCACACAGCACAATGGAGCAGCACAGGGGCAAGGCTGCTCCCAGATTCAATGATGCTTCACTCCAGGTGCTACTGGATGGGGTGAGGAGGAGGAGGGATGTCTTTTACCCGGCGGACGGGAGCAAGTGGCCTGCCTCCGCCACCAAGAAGGCCTGGCTCGAGGTGGCAGAGGAGGTCACCAGCAGCAGCAACATCCCCCGCACCTAGATCCAGTGCAGGAAGCGCTTCAATGACCTAACTAGGTCAGCCAAAGTGAGCACACTTACTCATTCTCATACATTCTATCTTCCACATCACCGCCCCCATCCCCCATCTCCTTCTGAACTGCCAACACTACTCTATCACATCACTCCTCACAACCACTTAAGGCTCATTCTCAACTTACCTGCACTTCCTCAGCACTTCCTCACCTCCCCATTAATCTCTCCATCACTACCACTCAACCCAATCCTCATACAATGTCATGGCTCTGTCTCATACTCACCCTCTGATGCATCTCTTTCACGGTCAGCCTCACCCAAACCATTGCATTCGGTTGGCCACTTCACCATCACTCACTCACACGTCTCTCCCCTTCTAGAAGAGAGCGCAAAATGCACGGGAGAGGGCGAGGACTGGAGGGGGGCCACAACAAATTGTCATCCTCACAGACGCGGAGCAGGAGGCGCTGGAGCTGAGCCGCACCCTCGAGTGCCTGTCCGTCGGGGACGCCGAGACTGGCACCCGACAAACGTCTGGTGACACAACTTTAACATTCAGCACACATAATATGAATTGATGTTAACATGCCTTGCCATCTTCAGCACCTCAGTATGCTCATCGCAACATGACACATCTGTGATCATGCTTAATATTGCCTTCTGTTCTCTTACAGGGCCTTCAGCGCCCGCTGTGACGGCAGAGGGCGATTCCTCAGAGGACCTGCCAGCGTCTGAGGGTGCACCGTCACATCTGAGCGAGCCATCCATCAGCACAGATACACACACCTCGGTGGGTTCTAGTCCTCAGTTAGTTGGGTTGGCACCTGGTGAGTTACATGTGAGCACGAGCAGACACTGGTGGCAGGGGCAGCTGCGGAGAGTCCGTGTCGGTGGGAGCACTTCTCTCCAGGCTCTGTTCAGCTGGACACAGATGCGGAATGGTGGGGGTTATCCTTTAAAAGGAGAGTGATCGAGGGGCAGCAGCACATTTGTGAGGTACTGGAACAGGTGCCACGCACACTCTCCATAATCGCGCAGAGGATGGAGGAGTCCAACTCCTGCATGAGTGGAACGGTGGCACAGGTACTTGAGGGAATCTCTGAGATACTGTCACAGGGACATGTGCAACTGTCTGAGATAGTGTCGCAGGTAAGTGCGGGAATGTCTGAGACAGTGTCGCAGGTAAGTGCGGGAATGTCTGTGATGGAGAGAAGGCTAGCCTTCGTTGAGCTTCAAGCACGGCTCACAAATGAGTTCATTCAGGCCCTGATAACAGCCGTTCGGACTCAGGGTGAGCAACATTCTGCCACCTTAAACAGGCAGACAGAAACTTTACAACTGGGCTTCCAAGGCATCATACATGTCCTCCAAACTGTTCTCCAGCAGGGTTGTAGGAGTGGTGTGGGCCTGGCCCAGGAGAGGGATGATGGCGAAAGGGGACATGGAAGTGGGGACGCCACTCAAAGCGCCCCCACATCTCACCTGTTGCCCCCCTCTCAACCAGTACCCACAATGCTGCCTCCTCTCCAGGTGGCCGAGTCTGCCCCTGCACGTGTGCAGGTGGAGCAGTCTTTGGAGGGGCCCTCACGGGCACCGAAACCCAGAGGGCGTGGGCCCAAAGCATCTAATCGGTCAGAGCATGAACATGAGCAACCTGTCACTACCTCTGCTGCAGCCACAGGGGATGCACCACGTAGGAGTACTCGGAAGAGAAAGGGAAAGCTTTTGTGAGCGCGAAGGGTATGCAGAGGGTATGTGTTTGACAGACTGGGGCCGATTTTCGGATGACTGAGCGAGTGCGTTGGGGGCAGGGGGGGCTTCGAAAATCGCTAAAATCCGGACCGGGTTCGGAGCCCGGCTCCAACCCGCTGACTTCCGGGTTCCCCAGTGACGCGTCCGGGTGCGTGCGCCTCCTGAATGCGGGAGTCCCACCGGCAATTAAAGCCGGCGGGATGATAATTTCCATAGTTTGTCTGATAGTTGAGGTACTTGAACTACCTCATTGAGTGGAGATTTTGGCAGGGGTGCAATTTTGAAGGATCCTCAGCGTGCTTCCCGTGCTGTGGGAAACATTCCCTGTTGGAGCAGACGTGTTTCAGCCAGCAGCCAGTGGGAGATGCAAAGGATTATTTGACAGGTGGTGGGAGAACCTCATTTATTGCAGCAGGGCACTCTGTCACTTCAGACAACGTTTTGGCTGCAACACCTTTGTGTTTTCACTCAAAATTATTACTTTCCACCCAAAACTCTGCTGTGCAAACATATTTACCCACTTTGCGGACCCCCTCAAACTCATACTGTCAGGATGGGGGGGCACCATGGCTGCATTCACCACTTCATCCGAGGACGAGCGACATCACCAGCCTCACCAGGCACGGTGTCCACCTCCGCCACGTGAAGCTCCACAACACAGTGCTGCGCCACAGGCACCTGCACAAGAGCACGGAGGGCAACAACAGTGAGAGCGACTTTGCAGGAGGCACTACCCTCGCCACAGGTCTACAGACCGAGGCTCAGCTTCCTGGACCTCTCTGAGGAGCAGTGCATATGGAGGCTCAGAGTCAGTCGCCAGGTAGTCGCGGACATCTACAGCCTCCTTCATGCCGAGCTGCTCCCGGCTGGGCCCGAGCAGCATCTCCTTACCTGTCGCTGTCAAAGTCACCACTGCCCTCAACTTCTTCACCTCTGGATCATTCCAGGGTGCCACCGGGGACATCGCCAGGGTCTCAGTCGTCTGCACACAAGTGCATAAGGCAGGTCACCGACGGCTTGTTTCGCAGGGCCTCGCACTACATCAACTTCCCCATGGACGACCTCAGCCAGACGGAGAGGGCAGTGGGATTCCACTCTGTGGCTGGCTTCCTACGGGTGCAGGGTATAATCGATTGCACCCATATAGCAATAAGAGCACCTCCACATGAGCCAGGACTGTTCATCAACAGGAAGGGCCATCACTCCATCAACACTCAGCTCATCTGTGACCACCGCAAGAGATTCCTTCACATGTGCGCCAGATACCCTGGCAGCTGCCACAATGCCTTCATCCTCTGGGAATCCAACATCCCGCCCCTCTTCCACGCACTGAACACCCGCAAGGGCTGGCTCCTCGGGGACAAGGGATACCTCCTGCACACGTGGCTCATGACACCTCTGAGGAACCCCATCACCGAGCAACAGCGTCGATATAACGACAGCCACATCGCTACCAGGTGTACAATTGAGCATGCTATAGGGCTGTTCAAGATGCACTTCAGGTGCCCTTGATCGTTCCGAGGGAGAGCTTCAATACGCACCAGAGTGGAACGCATTATCGTCGTCTGTTGTGCCCTGCATAACATGTCACAACAGAGAGGGGTACCGCAGGAGGAGGCCCCATCCACATCTGCCACCCATACTGAGGAGGAGGAGGAGGAGGTGGAGGAGGAGGATGAACCCATGGGCAGAGCAGCGGCTCACCTGGCTGCTCGTGAGGCCAGGGAGTCACTGATATGTGAACGGTTCTCCTAACATCAGACAGTGTGAACAGTCCAGTCCTCACCACCTGGACAGAGCACCGGCCACACCAGCCCCCCCCGCCCGCCCCCTGCTCAAAATAGTCATACAACTACACATACACCCACTGTAGAGTGACCCAATGGGTGGCATCAAGTGTGGGCGTTCATGGTGAACCTCATGAAAGGCCAGTCAAGAATGGCCAAGATGTGGCAGTAGTGGCGACAATAATAATATTTAATGTGAGTTTTACAAAAACCAAACATAAATAAAAAACATGACCAACCGTCAAACACCCTTGTGCATCCCTTTTGTGCTCACAAAACCTTTGCCTTTCTCTTCCGACTACTCCTACGTGGTGCATCCCCTGTGGCTGCAGTAGAGGTAGTGGCTCTTGTTCATGCCCTGACCGATTAGATGATTTGGGCCTACGCCCTCTGGGTGTCGGTGCCCTTGAGGGCCCCTCCAAAGACTGCTCCACCTGCACCTGTGCAGGGGCAGACTCGGCCACCTGGAGAGGAGGCAGCATTGTGGGTACTGGTTGAGAGGGGAGCAACGGGTGAGACGTGGGAGTGCTTTGAGTGGCGTCCCCACTTCCATGTCCCCTGGGCCAGGCCCACACCACTCCTACCACTCTGCTGGACAACAGTTTGGAGGACATGTGTGAAGCCTTGTAAGGCTAGCGCTAGAGTATCTGCCTGCCTGTTTAAGGCGGCAGAATGTTGTTCACCCTGAGCCTGAAAGACCGTTGTCAGGGCCTGAATGGACTCATTTGTGAGCTGTGCTTGAAGCTCGATGGAGGCTAGCCTTCCCTCCATCGCAGACATTCCCGCACTTACCCATGACACTATCTCAGAGATTCCTTCCCTGTGCCTGTGACAGGATCTCAGAGATTCCCTCCTGTACCTGTGCCACCATTCCACTCATGCAGGAGTTGGACTCCTCCATCCTCTGCGCGATTGTGGAGAGTGTGCGTGGCACCTGTTCCAGCACCTCGTAAATGTGCTGCTGCCCCTCGATCATTCTCCTTTTAAAGGATGGCCCCCAGGGTTCAGCATCTGTGTCCAGCTGAGCAGAGCCTGAAAAGGAGTGCTCCCACCGATGCGGACTCTCCACAGCTGCCCCTGCCACCAGGGTCTGCTCGTGCTCACTTGTGTGGTAACTCACCTTGTGCAACCCCAACTAAGTGCGGACTGGGACCCACCGATGTGTGTGAATCTGTGCTGGTGGATGGCTCGCTCAGGTGTGACGATGCCCCCTCAGAGGCTGGCAGGTCCTCTGAGGAATCGCCCTCCGCCATCACGGTGGTCGCTGAAGGCCCTGTAAGAGAACAGAAGGCAATATTAAGCATGATCACAGATGTGTCATGTTGCGATGAGCGTACTGAGGTGCTGAAGATGGCAAGGCATGTTAACATCAATTCATATTATGTGTGCTGAATGTTAAAGTTGTGTCACCAGTTTGTCAGGTGGCAGTCTCGACGTCCCCGACGGACAGGCACTCGAGGGTGCGGCTCAGCTTCAGAGCCTCCTGCTCCGCGTCTGTGAGGACGGCGATCTGTTGCGGCCCCACTCTGGTCCTCGCCCTCTCCCGTGCATTCTGGGTTCTCTTCTCCTATAAGGGGAGAAAGTAGAGAGGCGTGAGTGAGGGATGGTGACGTGACCAACCGCTGAATGCATTGGTTTGGGTGAGACTGACCGTGAAAGAGATGTATCAGAGGGTGAGTATGAGACAGAGCCATGAGATTGTATGAGGATTGGATTGAGTGGTAGTGGTGGGATGGGTACTGGGGAGGTGAGTAAGTGCAGGTCAGTTGAGGATGAGGTTTGAGTGGGTGTGAGGAGTGATGTGATAGAGCAGTGTTGGCAGTGCAGAATGAGTTGTGGGGTGGGGGCGGTGATGTGGCAGACGGAATGTAGGAGAAACAGTAAGTGTACTCACTTTGGCTGACCTAGTTAGGTCATTGAAGCGCTTCCTGCACTGGATCCATGTGTGGGAGATGTTGGTGGTGCTGCTGACCTCCTCTGCCACCTCGAGCCAGGCCTTCTTGGTGGCAGAGACAGGCCACTTCCTCCCAACCACCGGGTAAAACAGATCCCTCCTCCTCCTCACCCCATCCAGTAGCACCTGGAGTGAGGCATCATTGAATCTGGGAGCAGCCTTTCCCCTGGGCCGCTCCATTGTGCTGTGTGGGTGTTTGCTCCAGGAGCAACCATTGGAGGACTGCCCCTTTAAATAGAGCTCCTCCAGCTGACAGCCTGTGACTCGGGTGAACAGTCCGCCCGCTGTGCAGCTTTTGGACGGCAAACCCGGAAGCCAAAGCAAGTGGCTCCAATTTACCCGCCATCGCGTGGGGAATGGACAGATTTTACTGGGTGGGTTGCCCAATCACCCCCTCCCCCCCCCCCCCCCCCGCTGCCATCCCGCCTCCCCGCTAATATCGGGGCCACTGTGATGTTTTTCATTTATATTTAGTTTTTGTAAAGTGACATTAAATATTATGATTGTCACCACTGCTGCCATGTCTCGCCCATTCTTAACTGGCTTTTGTGATAGGGCCCTTTCATGAGGTTCACCATGAACAGCGACACTTGATGCCACCCATTGGGTCACTCTACAGTGGGTGTATGTGTAATTGCAGGACTGTTTTGTGCAGGGATTGGGTGGGCAGCCTGGTGTGGGCACTGCTCTTTCCAGGTGGTGTGAGGACTGGACTGTTCACACTTTCTGATGTTAGGAGAACTGTTCACATATCAGTGACTCACTGGCCTCACGAGCAGCCAGGTGAGCCACTGACTGCTCTGCCCATGGGTTCCTCCTCCTCCTCCTCCATGTAGGTGGCAGATGTGGACGGGGCCTCTTCAAGTGGCACCCCTCTCTGTTGTTGCCCTCTGTGCTCTTGTGCAGGTCCCTGTGGCGCAGCACTGTGTTGTGGAGCTCCAAGTAGCGGAGGTGCACGCCATGCCTGGCGAGGCTGGTGATGTTGCTCGTCCTCTGATGTAGTGGTGAATGCAGCTATGGCGCCCCCCCATCCTGATGGTGTGAGTTTGAGGGGGTCCGAAAAGTTGTTAAATATGTGTGAACAGAAGAATTGTGAGTGGAAAGTAAAAATTTTCAGTGAAAACACAAAGATCTTGCAGCCAAATGTTTGTGTGAAAGAACTTAGTGCCCTGCAGCAAGAATTCACCTTTTCTCCTCATCTGTCAAACAAGCATTTGAATGTCCTGCTGGCTGCTGGCTGAAACACGTCTGGTAAAACATGGAGTGTTTCCCACAGCACAGGAAACGTGCTGGGGATGGTTCAAAATCGGACCCCTGCCTTGATGCGAACAAAATTAAGTACTTTAACTACTTTAAGTATCTAAATAAGTGTCTTAACTATCGTCCCGCCGGCTTTAATTGCCGGTGGGACTTCCGTATTCGGGAGGTGCGTGCAAAGCCAGACACGTCAATGGGAACCCGGAAGTCTGCGGGTTGGAGCCGAGTTCCGAACCCGCTCGGGATTTCCACGATTTTAGGAGCCTCCCCGCCCCCAACCCACCTGCTACTTCACTGGAAAATCGAGCCCAGGGTGTTTATATTTTCCTCCACTGAGCCCAGGGGCACTGAGGCTAATTTTTTGCCCTCACCAACACCTTGACTGACATCAGCTAATTCAGCACATACCGAATATAGAATCTGGGACCTTTGTAGTCCTATGGCTCGGTGCCCAATCTGGCAATGCAGTTGTCCATTGAGCCATCAGGAAACATACATTGCTGTCTTGATGAGACGCAGTGCACTACAACACTAGATATGATAATCTTAATCTGAGCCTAGATTAAGTTTTGACTGACAGCTGACATACTAATCATACAGCTGAGACCATGATTGTATTCCTTTTGAGCAGGATAAGACAAAGTGATGGTAAGGTATGCCAGTTGGGGCTTTGTTGAGTGCTCCCGGGTGAGTGGTAGAGTCCATCGATGACTGATCTAAGAAAGCATCATCTCGAGGTGGGTACGGCCGTCAGTGGTGTGTTTACTACTTCGTAAATAATTTACATAGTGACAATTAAAGTTGCCAAATGATCAAACTCTCTCAATAGTATTTAAAGCTGAAAGATAAAATCAGCAGATGGCAGACAGTAAACAGTAAGGCTGTGCTTTGTGACATCAGTTGGCATTAGTTGCCCTGTGACATTAATTAGTGTACAGTAGTGAAAGCAATTTTCTAATGGTTATTTGATCTCATGCCAATGATTTGTGTTTTTGATTGAGGTGCTTGATGTCTTTAATTTTCTGTTTGAGGTTGCATGTGTAAACTTGGCCACTGAAACTGAGTTGGACCACAATTGTTGGGTTTTGTGGCCCAGCTTAAATTCTACTTATAGACTCTGGTGCCATATTCAGCTAAATCTATCTCTGTAATTATTGTATTGTGTCCAGTTCTGGGCACCGCACTTTAGGAAAGATGTGAAGGCCTTAGAGAGGGCGCAGAAGAGATTTACTAGAATGATTCCAGGGATGAGGGAATTTAGTTACGTGGATCGACTGGAGAAGCTGGGGTTGTTCTCCTTGGAACAGAGACGGTTGCGAGGAGATTTGATAGAGGTATTCAAAATCATGAAGGGTCTAGACAGAGTAGATAGAGAGAAACTGTTCCCATTGGCAGAAGGGTCAAGAACCAGAGGGCATAAATTTAAGGTGATTGGCAAAAGAACCAAAGGTGACATGAGGAAAAACTTTTTTACACAGCGAGTGGTTAGGATCTGGAATGGACTGCCTGAGGGGGTGGTGGAGGCAGATTCAATCATGGCCTTCAAAAGGGAACAGGATAAGTACTTCAAAGGAAAACATTTCCAGGACCACGGGGATAGGGTGGGGAGTGGGACTAGCTGGATTGCTCTTGCAGAGAGCAGACACGGACTCGATGGGCTGAATGGCCTCCTTCCATGCTGTAACCTATCTATGATTCTATAATTATGTCTTCTGTCTAATGCACACTCATGGCGTCACAAAAGCATCATGTATATGTCAAACAAAGAAAATAGTGAATGTCTCAAACAACTCACATGTCAACCAAAAGCAGCTCTATTGCTGGATAGGTAGGAAAAGCTGGCATGCACGCAATAACCAGTGCAAAACCAGCAATTAAATCCCCAACTTATTGTTCCAAAGTAGCCATTCATGAGCCAGCTACTATCACAAACCAACATATTAAATTGCTCAATTTTTTTTTAAAAATATGATTTCAGCAGCCTCAGCTGTTTCCTCAGGAATGATCAAGTGTGAGACCTCAGAGCAGGTTGTCTGCCTATCCATTCAATGGGTAATACGTTGGGAACCAAAAGGGACTAGGAAAATTACTTTAAAATGGAGCAAAGAAAAAGGAGGTTGAGATAGATATATGCACTTAAATGTGATTGCAGCTGACTGGGTCAGTTTATATGTAAAGTATTTTTACATAATATTGAATCTTTAAGATCATGTTTGGTACAACTGTTGGATAAGATCATTCACCTAAATTGAAACTGAACCAGGAACTGTGATCTCTCTCGTCTGAAACAACATTGTTTCTGTCAAAATTGTGTAGAGCTAAACTAAATAATTTTCCATTTAATGGGCTTTTGCCAGTGATCAGACAATTTTTGGTATAATTTTCAAGTAAATGTTTGTTCTTCAGTGACCCTTTCGGGCAATATTGGTGCTGTGTTTTTATGAAATAGAAGCGCTCACCAGCGAGGGAATAAGCCAGCCTTTGGTCCAAATACTTAGTAGTGATTGTTGGGAGGGTCAGGGGAGAGGAGAGAGGAGGAAGAAGAGGGAGAGAAAAGAGAAAAATGTTGGAGTAGCAGCAAATTAACTGGAAAGACTCCTGATGGACAATCAGTTTTTTACTGTACTGTTGGGAAAACACTGTTCAAAGTACAATAACCTGCTGCTGTTACATTAAAGAACACAATCTGTTCACAAGTTCCATATTTTGTTTTCTCTGGGTCTGCAAGCAAAAGCAGAGCCCAGTGCACCTACATAGACAACACTCGCACTGAATATAAAAGCAAGAGAGAGTGTCGCAATGGCCTTGCCGTCCTGAAACTGGATGAAGTATAAGGGCAGGTATAAAAGTGCCTAATACAGCCACAAGTACTCAAGCCACTCTTTTTATTCCACATTTTTATTTTAAAAAGCCATAGCCAACCCACAAAAACAAAAGTGAGAGAATTTAGAAAGAGATTACTGTAGATATGGTGAAGTATTATTTGATAGAGGAACAGTGTTTTCTTATCTACTGCAGGTAAATAAATAGCATGATTACATAAATTAATAAATATCTACATGTACGATGGGGCAGCAGTTGTTTATTTTTACTGTCCATCTGGTTAGGGTGTAGGTTTTTATAGAAAATGTCAAGAAATATATAAAACAGCACATTACTTAAACATGCATGTTTAAATATTATTCAGAATCTCCCTCCAAACTTGAATAATGGTACAGTCCTTTAGAACTTGCTACTTGTTTTTATGTACAATGCTTGTTTTTTAGTTCTGAGTATAAACATAAAAATGCAGCTGGTGTAACATCACAAAATATAAAAACATACTTCAAGTCGTTCCCACTTGGTCCTTCTCCTCAGCTGTGTCTCTTTGGCTTTCTTGTGGTACTTGCTATCTGTAGTTGGAAGAGATCAGCCAGGATATAGTTTATACATTTTTGCTTTCAAAGTGTTGGAATTCATGCTCTCGCTTGTTCGAATGGTTACACAAAAAAATTCTGGTTACTCCTTTTTAAAAAAGTTATCCTGGGAGTTTCATTCTCAATAATTTTACATTGGAGGGGACCAATTTCTGGAAGTTATAAACAGGGGTACATACATAGTAGGAGTTGTAGGCTGCTACCCTGTTTATAGTCTTTTTTGCTGGAAAACTGCATGAACTTGAGGTTCAGGTTGTTATCGTGCAACTTTAATCATTTGCTTGTAAATTTTGTATTTTTGTATTTTTTTATTTCCTCTAGTAAATCTTCAGTTCAATGGGGAGCGATTTCATTAGTTTGTCTATTTTATTAGTAGCTGGTTTTGGCTGCCCATTTTTGATTTGATTTTCCAGCAGGGTGCAACTCACTCCTACTCCCTTTGTCAAGATGCAATCTTATTAGTATGCTGGGCTCTTGGTCACATGATGACTTTTTCAGTTCAGCATTTAGCTGGGATAAACAATACAAAGCAGAAGATGCTTTAATTGCCTCCCAGTTCAGCATCAGGAGTGGAAGATCCTCCCAGATGTAGTTCAGGACATTTTCAGGAGTTGGGGCATCCAGAGACTGACCTGTTTACTTCTATGAACAACCATGATGTCCTGTATTTCTGCTATGGGACCTATGATATTGAAACTGGAGGCTGGATGCTCTCCCCTTGGAGATGACAGCTTCTGCATGTGTTTCATTTGTTTCACCTGATTCCACGGGTAGTTGAATAGATCGAAGCAGACAGAGCTAAAGTCGTACTGGCAACCTCTTATTATCCACGCAAACTGTGCTTCTTGTACATCGTGACTAGCAGAGGCAGGATCGCACTGCCGAGGAATTTCTTCACAGTTGGGAGTCAAATATTGCATAGAAACATAGAAAATAGGAGCAGGAGTAGGCCATTCAGCCCTTCAAGCCTGCTCCGCCATTCAATATGATCATGGCTGATCCTCTATCTCAATACCATATTCCCGCTCTCTCCCCATACCCCTTGATGCCTTGTGTGTCTAGAAATCTATCTAGCTCCTTCTTAAATATATTCAGTGACTTGGCCTCCACAGCCTTCTGGGGTAGAGAATTCCACAGGTTCACCACCCTCTGAGTGAAGAAATTTCTCCTCCTCTCAGTCCTAAATGTCCTACTCTGTATCCTGAGACTGTGACCCCTCCTTCTGGACCCCCCAGCCAGGGGAAACATCCTCCCTGCATCCAATCTGTCGAGCCCTGTCAGAATTTTATGTTCCAATGAGATCCCCTCCCATTCTTCTAAACTTGAGTGAATACAGGCCGAGTCGACCCAATCTCTCCTCATACGACAGTCCTGCCATCCCAGGGATCAGTCTGGTGAACCTTCGCTGCACTCCCTCTATGGCAAGTATATCCTTTCTTAGGTAAGGAGACCAAAACTGCACACAATACTCCAGGTATGGTCTCACCAAGGCCTTGCATAACTGCAATAAGACATCCTTGCTCCTGTACTCAAATCCTCTTGCAACGAAGGCCAACATACCATTTGCCTTCCTAACTGCTTGCTGCACCTGCATGTTTGCTTTCAGTGACTGGTGTACAAGGACACCCAGGTCCCTTTGTACATCAACATTCCCCAATCTCACCATTTAAATAATGCTCTGCCTTTCTGTTTTTCCTTCCGAAGTGGATAACTTCACATTTATCCACATTATACGGCATCTGCCATGTATTTGCCCACTCACTCAACTTGTCTAAATCGCCTTGAAGCCTCTTTGCATCCTCCTCACAACTCTCAATCCCACCTAGTTTAGTGTAGTCAGCAAACTTGGAAATATTATATTTGGTTCCCTCATCCAAATCAGTGATATATATTGTGAATAGCTGAGGCCCAAGCACTGATCCCTGCGGTACCCCACTAGTCACTGCCTGCCACCCCGAAAAAGACCCATTTATTCCTACTGTTTCCTATCTGTTAACCATTTTTCAATCCATGCCAGTATATTACCCCCAATCCCATGTGCTTTAATTTTGCACACTAACCTCTTATGTGGGACTTTATCAAAGGCCTTCTGAAAATCCAAATAAACCACATCCGCTGGTTCTCCCTTATGTATTCTACCAGTTACATCCTCAAAAAACTTCAGTAGGTTTGTCAAACATGATTTCCCTTTCATAAATCCATGTTGACTTTGTCTAATCCCGTTGATATTTTCTAAATGTCCTGTTATCACATCCTTTATAATAGACTAGCATTTTCCCTACTATTGATGTTAGGCTAACCGGTCTGTAGTTCCCTGTTTTCTCTCTCCCTCCTTTTTTAAATAGTGGGGTTACATTTGCCACCCTCCAATCTGCAGGAACTGTTCCATAATCTATAGAATTTTGGAAGATGACAACTAATGCATCCACTATTTCCATGGCTACCTCTTTTAGTACTCTGGGATGCAGATTAACAGGCCCTGGGGATTTATTGGCTTTCAATCCCATTAATTTCTCCAGCACTTTTTTTTACTAATACTAATTTCCTTTAATTCCTCCTTCTCACTAGACCCTTGGTTCCCTAGCATTTCTGGGAAGTTATTTGTGTCCTCTTCTGTGAAGACAGAACCAAAGTATTTGTTAAATTGCTCTGCCATCTCCCTGTTCCCCATTTTAAATTCTCCTGTTTCTGACTGTAAGGGACCTACATTTGTCTTCACTAATCTTTTTCTTTTTACATACTTGTGGAAGCTTTTACAGTCCACTTTTATGTTCCTTGCAAGTTTACTCTCACTCTATTTTTCCCCTCTTAATCAATCTCTTGGTCCTTTTTTGCTGAATTCTAAACTGCTCCCAATTCTCAGGCTTGCTACTTTTTCTGGCAACTTTATATGACTCCTCTTTGGATCTAATACTATCCTTAATTTCTTTTGTTAGCCATGGTTCGGCCGCTTTTCCTTTTGTGTTTTTGAGCCAGAAAGGAATGTATAATTGTTGCAATTCATGCATTCGTTCCTTAAATGTTATCCATTGCCTATCCACCGTCATGCCTTTTAATGAAGCTTCCCAATCTATCATAGCCAACTCACTCCTCATACCTGCGCAGTTTCTTTTGTTTAGATTTAGGACCCTAGTTTCAGATTGGACTACTTCACTTTCCATCTTAATGAAGAATTCTATCATGTTACGGTCACTCTTCCCTAAAGGACTCCGCACAACAAGATTATTAATTAACCCCTTCTCATTGCACAATACCCAATATAGGATAGCCTGTTCCCTGGTTGGCTCCTCAATGTACTGGTCTAAAAAACCATCTCGTACACACTCCAGAAATTCATCCTCCATAGTATGATTGTTAATTTGGTTTGGCCAGTCTATGTGCAGATTAAAGTCACCCATGATTACTGTAGTACCCTTGTTACATGTATCTCTAATTTCCTGTTTGATCCCATCCCCTACATTACCATTACTGTTTGGAGGCCTATAGACAACTCCCACCAGTGTTTTCTGCCCCTTGGTGCTTCTTAACTCCACCCAGACTGATTCTACATCTTGATTTTCTGAGCCAATATCCTTTCTCACTGTTGCTCTGATTTCATCCTTTACTAACAACACCACCCCACCTCCTTTTCCTTTTTGCCTGTCCTTCCTAAATATCGAATACCCTTGGATATTCAGCTCCCAGCCTTGGTCACCCTGCAGCCATGTCTCTGTAATTGCAATTATATCATATCCATTTACATCTTTTTGCGCTGTTAATTCGTCTACCTTATTACGAATGCTTCGTGCATTCAGATACAGTGCCTTTAGATTTGTCTTTTTAACATTTTTAGACGTCTTAACATTTTTTTGTACTATGGCCCTATTTTTCTTATTACCATTTTTTCTTTCCCGGACCCTATTTGTTGTCTTTTGTTTGTACGCTCTGTCCCTTCCTGACACAATCTGGTTATCCTTACCCCAATCACTTTCCTGCACTGCTTCTTTGTCTTTTCTCTTTCGCATTCTGGATTTCTCTCCACCGGGACCCTCCCCCCGCCCCCCCCCACCTTATTTAGTTTAAAGCCCTATCTACCTCCCTAGTTATTCGATTCTAGAACTCTGGTCCTAGCATGGTTCAGGTGTAGTCCGTCCCAACGGAACAACTCTCTCTTTCCCCAGTACTGGTGCCAGTGACCCACGAATCAAAACCCACTTCACCCACACCAATCTTTGAGCCGCGCATTCATCTCCCTGATCCTATTGACTCTGTGCCAGTTTCCTTGTGGCTCAGGTAATAATCCAGAGATTATTACCTTTGTGGTTCTGGTTTTTAATTTAGTCCCTAGCTGCTCAAACTCCCTCAGCAGAACCCTTTGCTTAGTTCTACCTGTGTCGTTGGTACCTACATGGACCTCGACAACTGGATCTTCCCCCTCCCACTCCAAGTTCTTCTCCAGCCCGGAGGAGATGTCCTTAACCCTGGTAGGCAACATAGCCTTTGGGACTCATGCTCCTGGCTGCAGAGAACAGTGTATATCCCCCTAACTATACTGTCGCCTACTACAACCACCTTTTTTTTCACTCCCCCCACTTGGTCAGTTTGCTCATCCTCCCCACAGTCCCCGCACTTGTCCACAAGGGTTGCAAGAACCTCGAATATTGGACAAGCGCAGGGACTCATGCTCCTGGCTGCAGAGAAGAGTGTATATCCCCCTAACTATACTGTCGCCTACTACAACCACCTTCCTTTTTACTCCCCCGACTTGAACGGCTTCCTGTACCACGGTGCCATGGTCAGTTTGCTCATCCTCCCCACAGTCCCCGCCCTTGTCCACAAGGGTTGCAAGAACCTCGAATATTGGACAAGCGCAGGGACTGAGGCTCCTACAATGCTACCTCCTGGATCACCGTACCTGCCTCACTCGCAGTCACACCCTCCTGTCCCTGACCACTTGTCAATTCTAAAGTATTTAATCTAAGGGGTGTGGCTGCCTCCTGGAGCAAAAGGTCCAGGTAGCTTTCTCCCTCCCTGATGTCTCGCAATGTCCACAGCTCGGACTCCAGCTCCTCAACTCGAAGCCGAAGTTCCTCGAGCCACAGACACTTACTGCAGATGTAGTCACTCTGGACAAAAATGTCCACAAGCTCCCACATATTGCAGCAGCAACATATCTCCTGTTCTCCCATTATTTTATTTATTTAATTAATCAATTTAGTGTTAATCAAATTATTTACCTCATTTAATTAAATTAAGTTTAGTTTTTAAAATTTAGTTATATGCTGTATGTTAACATAAAACTTAGGCCACCGTCACTACCAATCACTTACCTGTGTCTCACCTGTGACGTGACACTGCAGTTTTCTCTTGTTGCAGGTCTGCTGCTGCTTTTATCCCCACTCTCAGTCTTCTGCTGCTCAGGCTCTGCGGAAAAAGTTAGGAAAAGCAAGGCAAAGCAGCACCTCCTTCCCCCACAGTTTTTTTTTGATCTGTTGGCATCTAGCACTCCCAACGTAGGTGCAGCACAGCCAACTGCAGAGTAAAGTTCCCTTTACTCTGATGCAGCCTCAGCAGAGCGTGCCCATACTGCACAAGTGTGACATTTCCACTTCCTGCAGCATCTATCTTGTGACTGCAGAGTGAAATGAGCCATTTTTTAAAATTGAGAAACCAAGGCGCATAGTGTAGGATACTGCCACGGTTGGTGACCGGGTAAATCAGGAAGTAGTAATTAGGTTATGCCAAGCATGGGTTTTTAAAGCCTGTAGATTGGAGGGTAGGGTTCCCAATCCTCCCAGAATGACCAGGAGTTTCCCGGAATCCAGGGTTCCTATCCCGAACGCTGCCTCCAGCAGCCCGGGAGATGAGCGATTTAAATTTCCCGCTGCAGTACGCCCACATGAACAGCAGACACTGATGTGAGGGACTATAAATAATTATTAACTGTCAGTCTGGCATCGGGAGACAGAAGGAGGTTATACCGCATTAATTTTAAACCGCCTTTTCAATGGAGCTCTTCACAGATGCTGCTCAGAGCCGGCACCCGCAGAGTGCCCCAGGTGGGGGGAGGGGAAGAGAGTCGGAAATCAGGGTGGGCCTCTGAAATTGGGGGGAGGGAGACTGGGGTGTGGGTTCTTGTGGTTGGAAGGAGACTGGGGAATGAGGGCTCGAGGGGAGAGAGGGGGAATGGGGGTTCAGGGGAGAAAGGGAGACTGAGGGGTGGGAGGGGGGGAATGGGGGCTCGGGGAGAGAGGGAGTCTGGGGAATGGGGACTCGGGGGGGGGTGGGGGCGGGGCGGGGGGGGGGTGGGGGCGGGTGGGGGGGGGGGCGGGGGTGGAGAGGTGGGAATGGGAATGGGAGTTCAGGGAGAGATGGAAAATTGGGGCTGGGATTAGATGGGGTCTGGGGAGAGATGGGGATCAGGGCATGGGAGATTAGGGGAGAAGGGGAATGGGGGAGAGAGGGGACTGGGACCAGGGGATTGGGGCTCAAGCGGTGTTTCCCTCCTTCCTCACCTTCGGTTTCCTTTTACCCCTGCTCACGGGTGGCCTCCTGCTTCTTGGAACTCCTCGCACAACAGCTGCTGGGGCGAAACCGTGGGCAAAAATTCTCAACTACAGGTAAATGCAGCAACATTTGTACAAGTCACGTGGTCAGAACATCCAGGAATGCCTCCAGCCAGAGGTGGCAACCCTTTTGTAGGAGGAAGGGAAGAGTGAGTGAAGTAAGGAATTTCTCTGTTTTGAGGTACTGCCAAAGAATGTTAGGGTAGAAAAGTCTGATGAGTGTTCATTTTAACAGTGAGAATGTAAGGAGGAGAATATTTGTAGCTTAGGAGGAACAGGAAAGGAACGTTCAGAATAGCTGACCATATATATATTAAATGCAGAGGTTGGAGTGGAGAGCAAGAGATTTGAGAAGAGTATTAGTTCCTGGATGACAAGCTTTTGCTTGTATCCTGCCCAGCCATGTGTCTTTAAAAAAGCACCCCTAGATACTGGAGCAGTGTTCAAGTCTGAAATGGACTTGGGTTTTATAGAGTTAATGGTTGTTGAAGGGAAACAGAAAACCACATTTTCATTAGGGGCAGTTTTGTGCTGTGGACTCTTGCCCATCAGAAACTAGGTTGAAACTGTCCAAACTCATTTCACAAAGGATCCTTACAACTGGCAGAAAGAGGAGACTTTCATTCCATTATTCTGGACTTCAGAGTATCCCTTTTTGTAGCAGATGCAAAACATTCTTTTTATAAAAAGGGAGAATGGCAGTCACTTTGTCTTTTTTTTGGACCTTGGGAAGGAGCCAGGGATTTACAACACCTGGCCAGCTACAAAGAAACCGTTAACCACTAATTGACCTCAGCAAATGTCTATTTTAAGCAATTAGACTTTGTGGCCTTAAAGTAACAGGCAAGGTTACATATAACTGAACTTCAGTAGCAGAATAATGTATTTTATGTCATAGTTTAACACTCCTGTCTTTAATCTCTGACCTACTGCAGCAGATTCACTAGTTCAAGTTCCAAGCTGCTTAAAAAATATTTTCCACAGGTTGTATGAATGGAAAATATTTTTTTTCATCTGGTTAATTATTGATGAATTTTAAGCTGCTCTTGCACCAGATACAATTTTCTCACCATGCAACAAGTATATCTTTCATACTATAGAATTCCCATCAATCAATTGAACATGGTTTCTGGTTTACACAGGTTTGGGGAACAGCAAAGATTCAAATAGTTTGACTATTCCAACATGTAATAGTTATACAGCAGTGATGTGTACTTTTATATAAAGTAGAAATGAAAAAAACACACAATCTGCTATTAGAAAATGTTACGGGTATGCACTTCTGCCATTCATTTATTTCAGTTATTTAAAAAAACACTCGAGACTGAATTTACAGCATATAGCCATGAGATAATGTATTATTGTCATATTGTAGAAATGTCTGTCTCAAGCCAAAATTCTATATGTAGGAATGGAGGGGATAAGCAAAAAAAATTATTTATTTTGCAAGAGTCCCAAAATGTCTGAATTTTTGAAATACTGATGTTACAGTACTGGGTGGGGGTTTGAAGAGTTTTGCACTAGTTTAAATTATGCAGTTATTTTAACTTTTGCCTACATGGCATTTAGAAGAGTTCATATTGATGAAATGAATGTTGGTTTAGTTGTTAAACCATTCATGTTCCCAGGATCAGGGTGATTTGTTGGCAATGGGTGCAGTGTTTGCCTACCTTATCTGGGGGTATCATGGTTGGGTCACTATTCTTGTGGCACCTGGAACAGGTGGTAATTTGTTTCCATCTTTCCCTTTGTATCAGCCTGACCTTGTCTGTGTTGAGGTGTGTTGTGGAGTTGGTAAATGAGGCTATGATTCTGTATCTCAAATACTGAGCCCTATAGCACTGGCTCTCTAGTTGTCTGTACTGTACATCAATAAATGACTATATCATTAAAAGTTTAGAATGGTTACATTCTCTTCACTTAAATGTTTCCCTTTTTTCTGCCCAGTCATTTTAACAGATGAAGAAGTTCAGAGGAAAAAGGAGATGATTTTAAAACGGAAAGAAGAAGAAGCCATAAAGGAGGCTAAGAAACCAAGGTTGTCAGATGAACAAGAAAAACTGATTGCCTTATTGATTGATGCACACCATAAAACATACGATTCAACTTATTCGGACTTCACCCAGTTCAGAGTATGTATCGTCTGTACGATCTTGTGCACTACGGTTTGGGCCAAGACCAGGCACTCCACAAAAATTGTGACTGCTCACAGTATAAAAATATTTTCAGATAAATATAGGGAAAGTTAGTGCTAACAACACAGAGTGAAAAGGAAAAGTCTGTCAGGATACTGCATTGAACTGTATACTTCCACACTTAAGCATTGCACACTGATGGTGGGCGGGGGTGGAGTTTGGAGGAGGCAGGCCTGGAAATTTTGTTGGAAATCTATAACTGCTTTACACTAAGACTTGGTAATTTTTTCAAATTAGTATTGCTTTTAAAAATTGTTGTAAAGAATTTTAATTTTCTTGTTTTTGATATTTTTTTTTAAAACATTTGCAATAAGCAGCGAGTGATATGAAAGGAGTGTGAGCTGTGTAGACAGGAGAATTTTCCAACCCTCTTTTCAAGGGCCATTTAAAACATAGCCAAGCCCAATCCTATCCTCACCTGACATCCATACGTGCATTTCCAGCAGGAGTCACTGGATAGTGATCAGGGGCAGGAACCATGGCCATTGCTTTTTTAACCCCTTCTCCATCCTGACTTGGAGGCCATGAGTCCAGTTGTAGCACCGCTGCTGCAGTCCTGCATGAGACCAGCTAACTCCACACATAACCTGGGACTAACTGAACTACTGGGGGAAGCTTGATGGTGCTGTGTTAATGAATGTGAATGACATAGACTTAATGAGATTGGTTAATTGGACTGAACATTAGTATGGCAATAAAAGTAGAGGTTGGAGACTAATGGATAAAGCTCTGTTTGAAGGAGTAGCGACTGCAGTTCTCCTTGGATTTGTTGCTATGCAATCCATAAACAATGGAAGAAGATACCTCTGCTATTGCTATCAGATTTACAAGTTACATTAAGCTATGGTGCTGGGTGACTAATGAAGGGCATATTGATTTTCAAAGGAACAGTTAACATGAAGCTTGTGTCTGCAATAGATGGATGTTCATTGGCAAAGGAGAAAGTTTTGTGTGCAGTTTATTGATCACTTACTGAAAACATCCAGTCAACATTGGGTTATTAACTGAGTTAATCAGTTTGAATGAGTCTTCAGGGAATTTGATTATAAATCAAAATGGATTATTTTAAATCTTTAACTCGCTGAGGATGCAACATTTAGATTATTTTGTGTAGTTTGGCACCCTATCTTAAAAATGACATGGAATTCAAAAGATTTCAAAAAGCCGTGGCCAAGATGATTTGGGAAAGTAAAACTGTCACAGGGAGATTAACAAAACTGATCTTGTTATAATTAGTAAAAGATTTGGGAGATGTGACCCAAAGCCTTTAAAATGTGAAATTGCGTAGATAATGTGGGTGTAAGCAAGTTATCTAACTTGAATCTTGAACACGGAACTACCCGACAGGAATACAAAATTGGCATGCCTCAAGCAAGGTTAAAGATTAAGCATTCTTCTCCCCTGTCCCCAAATGTAAACAATTTTACAACACCAAGTTATAGTCCAACGATTTTTATTTGAAATCTACAAGCTTTCGGAGGCTTCCTCCTTCCTCAGGTAAATGTTTACCTGAGGAAGGAGGAAGCCTCCGAAAGCTTGTAGATTTCAAATAAAAATCGTTGGACTATAACTTGGTGTTGTAAAATCGTTTACATTTGTCAACCCCAGTCCATCACCGGCATCTCCACATCCTGTCCCCAAACACACAGTAACAGATATGTTCAATAGCCTCACAGCAAAAACAGTTAATGCCCCTTGATTTTTTCTTTTTTAAAGAGGAGCTGAGCAGCTATCTGGTTAAGAACAGCATTGAAAGTTATACGGGTGATTATAGATAATGTATAGAGGTTTAGGTTGTAATATTAGAATGATACCCTGGAGGTTTTGTTTGAATACCTTGGGATCAGAAAGTAACGTCACAGAGCTTCATGGTTTTGGAAGTTTCACTTGTGGTTAGTCAGCTGCCTGGAGAGATTAAATGTGTTGGGAAGAGTCTATGATGGTACAAATTGTGCCTGGTCTGTTGGAAAGAGCAGGCTTGAAGGGCCTAATAGTCTTTTGACCTTTTGCCCATGATTGCCCTACATGTCAAGTTTTGATTTTGGAGATGCTGGATGGAGAATAGATACCTCCCCAAAGGGAAAGGAGAATAAATCAGCAAGCTGATCACCCTGGGCCACCTTTGTATACCTCCCAGTGCGGGAGGTCTGGGAACAGGTTGCTTGTCTGTTGTCTTGGCTAAGAAATGGTGTGTTACCCAGGGAGACCTAAAGAGAGGGGGAGGGCAAAATAATGTTCACAAAAATGAGAGAAAGAATAAACATAGACTTTTTCCCGTTACCTACCAATTTAAGGGAAATATTTCTTCTATGGGCTAGATGTAGTGAAATTGTAAACCTGTTCATAAAGAACATAGCGCAGAGAGGAAACCTTTCCCTTAGATGTTAATGTTAACAACTTGTATTTATACAGCGCCTTTAACATAGTAAAACGTCCCAAGGCACTTCACAGGGGCGATTATCAAACAAAATTTGACACCGAGCCACATAGAGATATTAGGACAGGTGACCAAAGCATGGTTAAAGAGGTAGGTTTTAAGGAGTGTCTTAAAAGAGGAGAGGGAGGTAGAAAGGCAGAGAAGTTTAGGGAGGGATTTCCAGAGCTTAGGGCCTGGGCAGCTGGAGGCACGGCCGCCAATGGTGAAGTTTTTAAAATCGGGAATGCACAAGAGGCTAGAATTGGAGGAGCGCAGAGATCTCAGAGGGTTGTAGGGCTGGAGGTGGTTACAGAGATAGGGAGGGGCGAGGCCATGGAGGGATTTGAAAACAAGGATGAAAATTTAAAAATCGAGGCGTTGCTGGACCGGGAGCCAATGTAGGTCAGCAAGCACAGGGTGGGTGATGGGTGAACGGGACTTGGTGTGAGTTAGGATATAGACAGCAAAGTTTTGGATGAGCTTAAGTTTATGGAGTGATGTTCATCTTGTCCTTCCCTTTACAAGGGTTGTATTGCTTACCTTAGATATATTCTGTTCTGGATGCAAGGGGAGTCTGTGCAGTAAGGTGTGTTGCGGTGATATTTTTAATGTAAAAGGTTGATTTACGGTTAAGCTTTGCTCAGTTGGTAACACTGTCACCTCTCAGAAGGTTGTGGGTTCATTCCATTTCCAGACCTTGAGCACATAATCTAGGCTGAGGGAGTGCTGCATTGTCAGAGATGCTGTTTTTCGGATGAGACATTAAACTGAGGCCCTGTCTGCCTGTGCCAGTGAACATGGAGATCCCATGGCATGATTCAAAGAAGAACAGGGGCATTCTCCCAGTATCTGGCCGATATTCATCCCTCAAGCAACACCACCAAAAATAGATTAACTGATCATCTATCTCATTGCTGTTCGTGGGATCTTACCGTGCACAAACTAACTGCTTACAAAACAAAAGTGACTACACTTCAAAAGTACTTTGCTGATTGTGAAGCGATTTGGGGAGTTATGAGGACATGAAAGACGCTATATAAATGCAAGTTTGTTCGTCTTTAATTGTTCTTGAAACGGCAGTCAAATGAAAAAATTACATAACAGCCCCTCACCCTCTCTTTCCCTTGCCCATATACCATGGATGACTGACCTTAGATACAACATTTTCTTTTTCCTCTGTTACAGCCACCGGTACGGGATACGTCTGAAATGGAAGAATCCGGACAATCCTCTTCTATTGATGCATCACAGGATCTCTGCTCCACAGATTCTTTTGCTTCCTTCAACGCATCCTCCTCAGAATGTTGCAACCCATCCATAGGTATGTTATATTTGCAGTAGGCTTTGGATTTGTTAGTGAACCCAGAAAATAAACCAAGGTTTCCCATTCAGTGAGTTTCTGATCTCAGCTATCCGGGTGGAGCAGGGAAAACCAACGGAGGCTAGTTGCTTCCCTGCAGAGTGGGAGAGTGAAATCTGAGGGTCAGGAATCTGGCCCCTGTCACTCTCATTCCACCTAGATGCTGCCTTGAGAATGCCATTCAAAGGCTTGAAGGATAGGTTCGCTGACTGCACCTTTACCCAGTGAGTGGTGCATGCAGAACTATCAACATTGTTGGGCAAGAGACCAGATTGCAATTTCTAAACAAACAAATAAGTAAACACAACTCCACACATTTGAGTAACGTGCTTCCGAATAGATTTCATTTTAAACCAAAATGAATCAATGTGATTGAAACCCCAAAGAGGAGCCCAAGAAGGAGGGGAAAAGTCAGTAAAATCTGAAAGATGATGGTCTGTTGTCGCGCTTGGGGAGCAGCCCCTCGCCAGTAGTGCACGAGGCCTGCAGAATTAGGCCTGTAGGCTCAAGCGCACTTGATGTTCAACTCCATAGAAGTAGTTTTTAGAGCTTTTGAGGCTGTGCTACAAGCCCTATAAAAAATTATGTAAGTTATAATGGGCACCATGATGAATTCCATGTGGTCTTCTACAGTGCAGCTCCTTGTTCACTGAGCATCTGTATAAAACTGGAAGGCCTCCAAGTCAATTGATGCAGAGCTCTTCCACTTAAAGCTAGTGGCCTGATTGTTGAAACTTGCTGTTTTTGATTTGTCAAACAAAACTTTGTGCATTTATTTGTTTCTGCTGCTTGCTGCTGTTTTTTCTGCAATTCAGCACTCCTTTGGTGCATACCTCCCACAGTAATATTTGTACTGCCACCAGGTGGCCCATGCAGCTGCAAGAACATTGCTTAGCATGGACATTCCATTGGGCCTATCGATGGTTGTCCTGGATTTAGAGAAAGATGAGGCGTTCCTGTGGAGAGAGAAAAGGCTGGCGTACTTGCACTTAAGGTCCCTGGCACCCACCTGCAGGCGGCCCAGGAATGTAATCGAACCCAGGCACAACTACTTGGATATGTCATAAAGGACCTGCCCATTCCACCTATGCTTCAGCAGGAAGGCAGTCACCAAGTTGTCCTGAATACTGGAGACCTGTAAATGGGATTTCTGCCGTACAAGCGGCGAAGTTACGGCGGCAGAGTGGGTGCACCTCCGAGAAAAGTCCTGGCCTTAGATTTACATAACGCTTTATCCCATCTCTGAACTGTCTCAAGCCTTTTATATGCAATGAATGAACTTGAAGTGCAATGATTGTAATGTGGGCACATGTGGCAGGCTCACACACAGCAAGTTCCCACAAACAACAGTGAGACAAATAGCCAGTTAATCTGTCGTTTTGTGTGTTGGTTGAAAGAGGAATGTTAACCATGATACCGGTGAAACACTTTGCTCTTCAAATAGTACCATGGGATCTTTGACATCCACCTGAACCACCAGGACAGAGCTTAGTTTAACATCTCATCTGAAGCTTGGCACCTTCCCCATATCTGCTGTCAAATTTTATATGGCATGGATTATGTCCTCCTCTTCCAAATCCTGTAATTACCACTGATGTTCCCTGCCACAACTCTATATTGTTGCCGCTTTGCTTGTTTCTGTGTTGGGATTAATATTTTCTATTTCCTTAATTTGTAAGCCTATTTAAATAGATCCTAAAGCTATCTATGTACTAATTTAAATAGCACCTACTTGGTGGGAAATGATACAATTTCACTCCAACTCCTGTCGTCATCGTCGTCCCCCCACCCCCGCCTTGATCTTTTCCCCGGCCCCACCTTTTCTGAAGATGCAGCGTTCCAGTAATGGCAATAGCCCAAATGGCGTTCAAGTGCAAGCCTAGACCGCGAGCATTGTTGGGTTATTCTACCTTGATAAATATCACAGCTGACAATGTTAGGAGACATATTTTCACCCAGAGGGCTATTAGAATATGAATTCTTTACCACAAGTAACTATTGAGGCAAAGACTATATAACATAATTTAAAAACAAAGTATTTGAAGAGGAAGAATGTAAAAGGATAGGGGGAAAGGGCAGAGAACTGGGATTTGAGTAGGTCACTTCAATTGAAAAACGCACGTGCAGTAGAATGAATAGCCACCTCCTGTGCTGTAATTTTCATGATCTTGTCCTCACCTGAAGTCCATATGTGTATTTCCAGCAGGGGTCACTGGGCAGTAATCAGAAGTGGGAGCCCTAGTTAGCTTCCTTACTCTGGGGATACTGAAGTGAAGCATAGCAATCCTATCATCACCACACTGGCTAAGATCAGCTTGTGGTGATTTTACAATCCTAGCCCCTTTGGGACTATCCTCGATCAGGTGTACTTCTCAGGTGTTCACTCTCAACCTAAGGTCAAGGTAGCCAAATCCTAAAGACACTGAATGGGTCTGAAGGTTTGGTCTATCTCTCCCCAAGGGAAATGGATCACCCGAAAATATTACCGTCCTCCATATAGTGTTTTTAGCAAGTTCCAGCCAGATTGTAATGTCCCGGATATTGTGAGGGTCCGGGGGGGTCTCCTCAGTAATGTACCTCTTCACCAAAAGAGTGTACAGAGATGGGGTTCACGAGTTAGTGATTCAGAAGACTATGCGTGACAATCTAAAAACTATACAGAGGTTTACTGATGAAATCATTTGCAAGCTACAGCTGGTGAGACCGGTCAATCGCAACATTAACAGTTTCTTAAAAAGGTAAAAATTATAATTCTTAAAAGTATTTAGACAGGATATCCATCAAATATCGAGGTAGCTTTTACCTTAAATCCCCGAGTAGTATAAGACTATAGAGTCACCTTACTCTGATAGTCGAGAGATGCTTCAGCCCTTCTAAGGGAATCTAAAACACTTGAGCTGAGCTCTCAGAATTTATACCATTTTTTCCGATTACTTCATCTTGGCTGTGAGCATTCTTGTTGACAAGGCTCTTGTTGATTAACTTGGTTTCAATTCTTACTTATTAATATTAATCAAAACTAGTTACATTTTAGCTGACCGCTGTTTTTCTTCAGCCTATGTTCATTGTAAAGAGTTAGTTCAAGTATTGGTTGAAGGTAGGTGCCCTTGAGCCAGCTGTTGTTTTCAGCTTTTTGCTTATCTGTGTCCTATTGTGTGGTGTTGGCAAGGAATGATCTAAAGTAGACCCTCTTGACCATAGCTGCTGTCTTCATCATGTGCTTATTTGTGTCCCATTGTGTAGGGTTTATCAACTACTTGTCAAAGGTATATCCCCTTGATGAAATCAATCATCCATGATTTAGCTGACTGGTGTTTTCAACATTTTGCTTCCTGCAAAGTATTTTCAAATGATTATTTAAAAATGTTAAAAGTTTGTTGTAAAAGGTTATTTTAAATGATTATTAAAAGTAGATACCCCTTGTCCCCAAATTCCGTCACAAGCTAACAGCACAGACCAGGTATTGAACCTGGGATTTTGCCTATATGGCTGAATGCATCATGTGCATTTGCCCACTGAGATATCAGGGGAACTGAGATTCTAGTTTGTTTTACACAAGTGTGGATACCAAATTTAGCTCTTGTACACTCTTGTAGCAGAACTTTCATCATTAATTGCTATCAATCATGCATTTTATATCACAAGAATATGTTTATTTTTAGTGTCTGATTTAGCGTTGACTTTGTTTTCTTGTGGTTTGGTCCTGTTTGCAGAGGTTCACATGGTAGATGCGATTGTCAGATTATGATACAATATGTGATGAACATGAGCATCAAAAATTGCAATAATTTTATCTTATGCACATGTGGTGTAACTTCTGTCAGACACACCATTGTTGAGCTGGACTGTCATTTTGACAAAGGAGCCAAATTTATCTTTTTTTGGCTGAATTTTTATGTATCTGGATGGGACTGTCAATTCCAAGGAGTGGAACACTATTTTATTACTGTTTTAGTTATAGTGCTGGCATCAAGTGCTGCCAGGTCAGATATTGGATGGATTAGAGGTCAAGTAAAGAACCTTCTACTGTGCCCCAACAACGTGTCTGAGCCTCAATCACAGCACTAGTTGCATAGTTCCATTTTCCACACCAGCTATCACTGTCCTCTGAGTGGGATTGTCCACTTGGGTTGAATTCTCTGCTGTTTTGTGATGTGAGCCTCATTTACTCAGGAATAGGTTGAGACTGCCCCAAACACAGACAGCAGAGAGGAGACATTCATCTCATTGGTTTGGGCTGGATTTTCAACCCCAGACTTGAAGCTTAATATGCTAATCCACTGCAGCACTCGGTCTCCAAATGAAAATCGATTTATCGAAAATATGCCACCGAGTGACACCAAGCCACATTAGTTACGCCAGCCACAGAGTGATTTTTTTTAAACCACCATCTATTGGCATTAATTTTGTTTTTGTAATAGTTCTGCAGAGTAGTTGAAAGGTAAAGGCGAGCACAATATTTTCTCTGTTTCTGTGAGGTTACTTAATGTCCTAATAACGTGCCATGGTTTGACATGTTTTGCAATCATGTAAATATGGTGAAAGCACTCAACCCTTTTTGTAAGTGGGCTGTTAACTGTATTTCAAACAGACATCAGGGCTGTTGCAATGGATTAGCAAGGATAATGATCACATTGTATTTTACCTTCTGATCTGCACAGATATGTCTGAGTTAACAAAGTCACATTTCTCCAACATCTTGGGGATGAATCAGGATGACAGTGAAAGTTCCAAGGAGTTTTCAGATTTCACCATGCTGCCTCATCTTGCTGACCTAGTCAGTTACAGCATACAGAAAGTCATCGGCTTTGCAAAAGCCATCCCTGGATTCAGGTATGGTTTTTTCTTAAGAGGTTCCGTGTGATCATTACTACTGTAAACTTTACCTATGAATGCTAGATCTGAAGTGAAGGGACCAAGAAGAGCAATCTGCAGCCAATGTCTAGTTAAGAATGTTTGATGTTGCTTGCCAGGTTAGGCCAGGCAAGAGTGCCATGCCATTATCCTAGGAAAAAATTGCAAAACTAATAACAAAACACCATATTCTCACTACCCTCTCTGCAATAAATAGAAATCCTATATTGGACTATTTATTGACACAAGCCACAAATTTTGTGACAAATCCAAGCCACTGATTATGAACAAAAACAGAAAAAAATTGAAATTACCTGTGTTTGTTTTTCTTATTTCTTCTTATTTGGGTCAGGTTTGCCCCATGTACAGGTTTGCACCCAATTCATTTCTCGGTCACTAAATTACTGTTGGGAGCAGCTTGTTAATTCTGTTAAGTTTTTCTCCATTGTTGTATATGCTAAATATGAGCCTTTTCTCCAGTGTAAGTGTATAATAGTTTTATATAAAGTTTTCTTGTATTTTTGTGCTCTACTGTGTTTTACAGGATAGTTTTCTGAAACAAGCCAAGCATAGGGAGAGCACTTTCAGTATAAATAACTCTCCCCATTTGTATGATTTGAAAAGCATGGTTTTACTACCAATTTCCACTCCTCACCCAATGGAAAGGTGACATTTCAGGTCTCTGTTCTCACCAGGGAGCTGCTAGTATGATGTGTTTCTTGAATTTTGGAGTTGGATTTTGTAGACCATCATGTATATCGATGCTTTAGATTGGGCAATCCAAATTAGCACTAATACTGTGGAGGATGAATTCCTGGAATGTATACGAGACGGTTTTCTAGATCAGTATGTTGAGGAACCAACTAGGGAACAGGCTATTTTAGATCTAGTATTATGCAATGAGAAAGGGTTAATTAATAATCTTGTTGTAAAAGAGCCCTTAGGGAAGAGTGACCATAATATGATAGAATTCTTTATTAAGTTTGAAAGTGATGTAGTTCAATCCGAAACTAGGGTGTTAAATCTAAAGAAAGGAAACTACGAAGGTATGAGGTGCAAGTTGGCTGTGGTTGATTGGGGAACTGCATTAAAAGGTATGACGGTAGACAGGCAATGGCTAGCATTTAAAGAATTAATACATAATTTGCAACAAATATATATTCCTTTAAGGCACAAAAACCCAACAGGAAAAGTGGTCCAACCGTGGCTAACAAGAGAAATGAAAGATAGTATTAAATCAAAGGAAAAGGCACATAAAGTTGCCAGAAAAAGTAGTAAACCTGAGGATTGGGAGCATTTTAGAATTCAGCAAAGGAGGACCAAGAAATTGATAAAGAAAGGGAAAATAGAATATGAGAGTAAACTAGCGAGAAACATAAAAACAGACTGTAAAAGCTTCTGTAGGTATGTAAAAAGGAAAAGACTGGCGAAGGCAAAGGTGGGTCCCTTACAGACAGAGACGGGAGAATTTATAATGGGGAATAAGGAAATGGCAGAGAAATTAAACAAATACTTTGGGGTCAATTTTAGGATGGCCAAGTGGGTGCGTTGGGGGCGGGAGGGGCTCGTAAAATCGGGGAATCCCGGAGCGAGTCTGGAGCCCGGTTCCAACAGGCCCACTTTTCTGTGCTGTGGGAAACACTCCCTGTTGAACCAAAATCAAATATAAATAAAAAACATGACAAACCGTCAAACACCCTTGTGCATCCCCTTTATGCTCAGGAAACCTTTGCCTTACGCTTCCTGCTACTCATACGTGAATCATCCCCTGTGGCTGCAGCAGAGATAGTGGCAGGTTGGTGAGGGTGACTGTGAAAGAGATAGAGCCATGAGATTGTATGAGGAGTGGATTGAGTGGTGGTGGTGGGATGAGTACTGGCGAGGTGAGTAAGTGCAGGTAAGTTGAGGATGAGGTTTGAGTGGGTGTGAGGAGTGATGTGATAGAGTAGTGTTGGCAGTGCAGAAGGAGTTGTGGGGTGGGGGCGGTGATGTGGAAGACGGAGTGTAGGAGAATGAGTAAGTGTGCAGGATATGTTGCTGGTGCTGCTGACCTCCTCTGCCACCTCGAGCCAGGCCTTCTTGGTGGCAGAGGCAGGCCACTTCCTCCTGTCCTCCTCCTCCTCACCCCATCCAGTAAGACCTGGAGTGAGGCATCATTAAACCTGGAGCAGCCTTTCCCCTGGGCTGCTCCATGCTGTAATTTTGGGTGTTTGCTGCAGGAGCAGCATTGGAGGAGTGCCCCTTTAAATAGGGCTCCTCCAGCTGACAGCCTGTGATGCGGGTGCGCAGACCGCCCGCTGCGTAGGTTGAAACCCGGAAGCCAAGGTAAGTGGCTTCAATTTACTCGCGATCGTGTGGGGAACCCACCGATTTCACTGGGCGGGTTACCCACGCGCCCAGTTGACCCCCCGCTGCCAACCCGCCTCCCTGGTAATATCAGGGCCTTTGTGTTTGTCTTCACGGAAGAAGACACAAAAAACCTCACAGAAATACTCGAGAACCAAGGGTCTGGCGAGAATGAGGAACTGAAAGAAATTAGTATTAGTAAAAAAAAAGTACTAGAGAAATTAATGGGACTGAAAGTCAATAAATCCCAAGGACCTGATGATCTGCATCCCAGGGTTTTGAAAGAGGTGGCTATTTCGAGATAGTGGATGCATTGGTTGTCATCTTCCAAATTTCTATAGATTCTGGAATGGTTCCTGCAGATTGGAGAGTAGCAAATGTAACCCCACTATTTAAAAAAGGAGGGAGAGAGAAAACAGGGAACTACAGACCTGTTAGCCTGATATCACTAGTAGGGAAAATGCTAGAATTTATTATAAAGGATGTGATAACAGGCCATTCAGAAAATAATAATAGGATTTGGCAGAGTCAACATGGATTTATGAAAGGGAAATCATGTTTGACAAACCTATTGGAGTTCTTTGTGGATGTATCTAGTAGAATAGATAAGGGGGAACCAGTGGATGTGGTATATTTGGATTTTCAGAAGGCTTTCGATAAGGTGCCACACAGGAGGTTGGTAAACAAAGTTAGAGCACATGGAATTGGGGGTAATAACCAATTCTCAATCCATGCCAGTTTAACAGACAGAAAACAGAGAGTAGGAATAAACGGGTCTTTTTCAGGTTGGCAGATTGTGACTAGTGGGGTACCGCAGGGATCGGTGCTTGGGCCCCAGCTATTCACAATCTATATCAATGATTTGGATGAGGGGACCAAATGTAATATTTCCAATTTGCTGATGACACAAAACTAAGTGGGAATGTGAGTTGTGAGGAGGATGCAAAGAGGCTTCAAGGGGGTACAGACAGGCTAAGTGAGTGGGCAAGGACATGGCAGATGGAATATAATGTGGAAAAATGTGAAGTTATCCATTTTGGTAGGAAAAACAGAAATGCGGAGTATTTTTTAAATGGTGAGAGATTGGGAAATGTTGATGTTCAAAAGGACCTGGGTGTCCTTGTACATGAGTCACTGAAAGCTAACATGCAGGTGAAGCAAGCAATTAGGAAGGCAAATGGTATGTTGGCCTTTATTACAAGAGGATTTGAGTACAGGAGTAAATATGTCTTACTGCAATTATATAGGGCGTTGGTGAGACTGTACCTGGAGTATTGTGTACAATTCTGGTCTCCTTACCTAAGAAAGGATATACTTGTCATAGAGGGAGTGCAATGAAGGTTCACCAGACTGATTCCTGGGATGGCGGGATTGTCATATGAGGAGAGATTGAGTAGACTAGGCCTGTATTCTCTAGAGTTTAGAAGAATGAGAGGTGATTTCATTGAAACATACAAAATTCTTACAGGGCTCGACAGGGTAGAAGCAAGGAGGATGTTTCCCCTGGCTGGGGAGTCTAGAACCAGGGGTCACAGTCTCAGAATATTTAGGACTGAGATGAGGAGAAATTTCTCCACTCAGAGGGTGGTGAATCTTTGGAATTCTCTACCCCAGAGGGCTGTGGAGGCTCAGTCATTGAGTACATTCAAAACAGAGATCGATAGACTTCTAGATATTAAAGGCATCAAGGGATATGGGGATGGTGCAGGAAAATGGCGTTGAGATGGAAGATCAGCCATGATCTGATTGAATGGCGGAGCAGGCTCGAGGGGCTGGATGGCCTATTCCTGCTCCTATTTCTTATGTTCATAGAAACCTGGCTGCTGATCCAGTAGGACCAGTAGTGATCCAGTAGTAGAATTTGGTACCAGTTGTGTACACAGCACTACCTTACCAGTATTGACTGTTTTTGGCTCGGGTGCCTCCAAATTAACATCCAGACCAGCCCCAAGTCTGATTTTCAAGTTTCTCAAAGTGCTTTTTACGTTGTTACTTGTTTAATTTGGATTGCGAGAGAGCAGTGCCGGCTCCCCACGTTTACACAGCTACATCTGGCACCTTAAGCCAGAGGCAGAATCTTGGATGCATGAGAAAGTGGGATAAGGAAGCCAGATTTAACATAAAAAGGCAGAAACTTGGCACACTGGGATCACTCTCCTGCAATTGGAATTAAACAAGCATTGATGTAAAAGCACCTTCAGTGGTACTGCTCCTACACACACCAATTTGCACCTGCTGGAACTAGAGAAGATCTGAATAGAAGATCTCCAGGAAGCAAAATTCAATCATTTTTTTTTGGTAAGGTAGAAGACCTTCACTTCCATTTTAAAAATGCTATAAATCATAGAATCATAGAAAGGTTACAGCACGGAAGGAGGCCATTCGGCCCATTGAGTCCGCACTGGCTCGATGCAAGAGCAATCCAGCTAGTCCCACTCCCCTGTCCTTTCCCCGTAGCCCTGCAAATTTTTTCCTTTCAAGTACTTATCCAGTTCCCTTTTGAAGGCCATGATTGAATCTGCCTCCATCACCCCCTCGGGCAGTGCATTCCAGGTCCTAACCACTCGCTGTGTAAAAAAAGTTTTTCCTCATGTATCCCATCCGACCGGGTGACTTATCTACTTTAAGTACAGCTAGCCTTTCAAGTACCTATTCTTTATCAATTTATAGCCCATCCAGTATCTCAACTATATCTTCCTTTACTGAGACTCTGGCAAAGACAGATGCAAAGTACTCATTTAGTATGGGGATTATATAATTTTTATTCCTCTCCTCACCTGAAGACGGTGGCTTATACTGGGTTATGGTTCCACAGGTGCCGGCAGCTCTCTTTCTTCATATGTGAACCTAGTCAATGAGTATCAGCAAGCTATTAGACTGTGGGGACATCACAGCTGAGCCGATTCTGTTCCCACCCAATATATATAGACACATGCGCGCACCCTTTCCAGCAGGATTACTGGGTAGCGATCAAGAGTTGGAGGTCTTGCTCATTTGTTTTTTTCCCCCTTCCCTCTGCGTGAGCTCCCATCATTCATTTTTGTTATTTAGGACCAGTATCTCAAAGATTCGATTGGAGAAGTGATGGAAACTAGTTTGTTTGTTATATTTTAAGTCCATTAGTCATGAGCAGGGGTGATGGATAGATGTACGCACTGTATCGATCAACAAGCTCAACCTCCCTCAGAGATAATTCCATCAAGGAAGATTAAGGATTTCTCTCCAAGATCTGGTCTCTCTTTTGCCCCCTGGAATACCAACTCTTTGGGCGATAAGGAGCCCGGGATCAAACTTTTCCTTTCCCAGGAACGGATCCATGTCATTGCCCAACAAGTAACCTGTGGAATGGTCAGTGACCATTCTCTAAGGTTCCATGTTTACTAAGTAGGTGAAGGGCCATTGGACCGACATACAAACAGGGCTTGGGGCATAGCTCTGATCATCGACCAGCGAAAATATTTGCAATGAAAACTGGGGTGCGCTCGGCTAACTTTTCCTGGGCAAAGGCCTTGGCTGGTGAGATCCATTGCACATTCGTCAGAAGCTGCATGGTGCTGAGTATTAGAGGATCCTCAGACCATAAATAAATCTCTGGATGGCCTCACACTAGTAGCTGCTTAAGGATGATTGGAATATGTCAGTCCTGGAGCTCCAGTGATGATGCTCTGTGGCAGTGGTGCCCTCTGGCAGTGGTGCTCTCTGCTTTCTTTCCAAGATTCACCAGTTTAATGGCATTGGCAAGTGATTCAGAGGGCCATAGTAATCAATTTATGTAGTTGTGAGTAATTTGACACACATTGCTCTCCAGTTATATTGTAAGCAGCTTGAGATGTTTTACTATATTAAAGGCGATATATAAATGCAAGTTGTTGTTGTTTGACATTCTTGGAAAACTTCAAACCAATGACCAGTTACCTTCGTCAAGGGGGAAGCTCTCGAGATAAACATGACTGCCAACTTGGAGTGGCTGATGGCCTCTATGATCAGATGTAAGATGAACCATGGGACTGGTTCTGTGTGACTGCTTGCTTCTGCTGCTGAAGTCATAAACAAGCTGCAGTGACATCCTGTTAACCGCACAGCCACTAAGTAGGGTTCTGTTACAGTAACTGCAAATGGAAGGGGAACTTTTAAGAGAAGGAGTGGGCCTTTTAAAATGGTATTTCAAGCCTCTCCGGAGCACTCGAGCTGCTGCAAAGGTGGATTATGATGCAGTATGTCGTAAGCCAGGAGGATCACCAGGATGGTAAATGGGATCAGTGGGTTGTATTCCTTTAAGTGTGTGCAATTGTGCAAAAACTATTCTAAATCTTTTCCGTTGGTTAAAACCTGTCATTATTTATAGTCATTAAAAGTTCCTCTGGGCTAGTGCTAATGACTGACTAGTCTCAACAAAACTGTGAGGCCATCCTCAGGGTCTGTTCAGAGCACTATACCAAGTTGGCGTTGGACAGGCCGTAGTAAGGACTCATCTGCATGGACGTTTGAAAAGCCAGTGGAGTGTGCTGTGCAGCCAAAAGGCCTTAATGAACCAGTTTGCTGGGCAGAAGTGGACTCCACATTGCATCTCTTATCTAATGGCGGGCCAGTAGATATGTACAGTATTCATGTAAAAATTCCTAAAAGCTGCTTTAGGCAAGATGGTTTTTGGCAGTAGTCGTAAGCATAATGCCAGGAAACCACCAACTTACCTTGGAGAATGCGCTTCAGAGGCTGGTGAATAGGATTCTTTTAGAAGTATGTGGAAGAGATGTTCCAACAGTACAGCTCGTTGATGTATCAACAAGCTGTGTAACTGAGGGATTGGTTGTGGGTTTGCATTGATATTTCATTACATGGAGAGTTCATTTCCCCCTAGGCTGAGCCGACCTGTAGAAGAGAAAGCATTAAGCAGCTTTAGCTGCTGGTTAAAGAGCACATTGGCAGAGGTCTAAAAACCTGCTTTCCTGGAGGGGGAAGTAATTGTGGAATAATAAAAACTAAAAGCAGAACATATTAAAGTAAACAGGTGAGCTGTCTCTTATGTATGGAATTTCCATTTGGAACACCTAGGTGGTATTGAATACGTGTGCAGCTGTGGTTCACATAACTCTTTTTGATTGAAAAGACAAATTGAAAGGTCCAAACCATAATGCAGGACACTACTAAGGTTGAAGAGAGTATAAGAAATGATGAGGTAAATCAATAAGTAATGATGAGGTGACACTAAGCCTGGTTTTTAAAAGCCTGTAGATTAAGAGGAAGGGAAGACTGACGGAGGTAAATAGATCCAGTTTGAGATCCTGGGAAAGGAGAAGATAGAGCAGGAGATGGTGCATTGTGTCTTGCATTCAACAGAATGAAGATGTAGGAAGGAGGAAACAAGCTTGTAGAACTGGGTATCTGGAGTCAGGAGGAACAAGAAAGAGAAAAGTTCAGAGGAGCACTGACCATCGTAGTATGGTCCCCTTTCTCTCCTCCTCCCTCTCCTGAAGGCACTGTCTCTTGCTGGTACAGTGCCAAAGGCTCAGATAACCCCTTTGTACTTCACCCAAGTGACCATTCTGTAAGTGTAAGTCCCTATTCTCCAACCTTCTTTTCGTTCTTCCCACTCATCCTGCAAGTGTCAGCCTTGGCTCAGTGGTAGCACTCTCCCCTCTGAGTCATAAAGGTGTGGGTTCAAGCCATAGTCTAGGGTTTGAGCACAAAGTCAAGAATGACATTTCTGTGCAGTTCTGAGGAAGTGCTGCACTATCTGAGGTGCCGTCTTTCGGATGAAACTTAAAACCAACATCCCATCTGCCCTCTCAGGTGGATGTAAAAGATCCCATGGCACAATTCGAAGAAGAGAGGGAGGCAATTTTCCCAGTTTCCTGGCCAATATTTATCCCTCAACTGACATCTGGCCATGTATTTCATTGCTGTTTGTGGGATCTTGCTATGTGCACATTAGCTGCTGTGTTTCCCTACATTACAACAGTGAATACACTTCAAAAAGTACTTTATTGGCTGTAAAGCACTTAGAGAAGTCCTGAGGTTGTGAAAGGCGCTATATAAACGCAAGTCTTTTCCTTTTCTTCCTTTTCACCCACCTCAAGGAGTAATGGAAATACACAAAAGCCAGCAAAGGTAGGTTTATACAAGGGTTAGAACCACCTTTTATCTCTAATTGGGTCAAGGGCACAAGTGTACTATTGCAAAATCAAGTACACAGTGAGTTGATGCTTATGCCATAAGGGGACTTGGGAGTTATAGTGAGGTGAGTAAAGCCACTGCTCACTGAAATGACCTGATCCCTAACTAGCCCCTCCTAACAAAGGTGCACTCCTGCCTGCCATGAGCATCAGTCTGGATACCATATTGGCCAACCTTCTCGATCTGCTTTAGTGATCACTATTACAAAGGTGTAAAGATTCCTGTCAAAAGCCTGAAGCATCTCTTGCTACCGAGAATACCAACTCTTCAGGTGGTAAGAAGCCTGCGATCAGGCTTTTCCTTTCTTAGGAACAAATTGATGTTCGCGCTCTTCGAGAATGTGTGAAATGGTCATTATTTTTGCCTATGGTTCATGATTAACAAGCAGCTGAAAGACTGTTAGCTCAGGTACAAATGGAGCTACAACGTGAATCTGATCATTCACTGGGAATTGCTTGCAATGGAAGTCTGGGTGTACTTGTCTGTGCAGAGGTACCCTTTAATTGGTCTAGGCCTTGGCTTGTGGGATCCATGTACATTCCTCAGAAGGTACATGATGCTGAATGCCAGCAGGATCTCAAGATTGCAGGTCCATCACTGCATGGGCTTGTATAATGATCCTACTGACCATTGCTCCTTATAAGTGATCAGAATATGTCAGAATAGGAGCTTCAAAAGTGGTGCAAATCCCTGAGGCAGTAGTGTTCTCTCTGCTTCCTTTCCAAGGTTCACCCATTATGTGACATCGGCTGGGATTCGAGGGGCGTGGCAATCGGTCATGTAGTTGTGAATATCTTGGCATGTGCTTTACTTTCCAGTTGTATTGTTTGATGATGGGAATCTTCTTACCATTGACCTGTTACCATTGTCAAGAGAGGAGCTCTTAGCTGTACTGGGCAAGATCCTAGCCTCACAAGAAGGGGTGATGCCAAGCTGGAATGGTCGATGGTCAGTGTGCTACAAGTAAGGCACTCAGCCACAAGAAGACTGTTGCCAACCACAAAGCCTGGGACCAGTGTTATACTTCTGGGTTTTTACTCCAGATCATTTTCTCGGATTCAGCATCTTGAGCCACTCCTATAGCAAGCCCTAGCCCCTACTGGATAATGATTATACATTGGTTTTCTGTTTGGCTGAAATCTGTTGTCTGTCAAGCTTGAAAGAGTACCTGTGAACTAGTACCCGTGACTGGAAAACTTGTGAGCACACCCTCAGGGTCTGAAGAAAGCAGTACACCGAGTTGCTGTCCAATGTAATAGGCCTTAATAGGAACCCAACTGCATGGAGTTTGGAAAGCCAGTAGATTGTGCTGGGCATAGAGAAAGCCTTTTGCGACCACAGGTGAGAGTGACTGCCCTTGACGTCAAGGCAGCATTTGACTGAGTGTGGTCATAAGTGGCAAGTAGAAGGACAAGGGCACATGTGAACAACACCACCTGCACGTTCCCCTTCAGGTCACACACCATCCCGACTTGGAAATATATCGCCGTTCCTTCATCATCGCTGGGTCAAAATCCTGGAACTCCCTTCCTAACAGCACAGTGGGAGAACCTTCACCACACGGACTGCAGCGGTTCAAGAAGGCGGCTCACCACCACCTTCTCAAGGGCAATTTGGGATGGGCAATAAATGCAGACCTCGCCAGCGACGCCCACATCCCGAGAATGAATTTTTTAGAAATCACCTCACTGGGAGAAGTAAACTCTGCGCTGCATCATCTAGCTGGTAGGCTGGCAGGCATGGATGGTATTTATGCTGCTCTTCTGAGGCTGGGAAAATTGGATTTTATTTGAAGCATGAATACCTTAAGGTTGCAGCTATGGGCTTTATGCAGAAGGAGAGGATCCTAGCAAGACCAATTATTCTTATCCCAAGGTGGTTCCTCAGGCTGTCGCAGCATATTTGTCTGGTTTGTTGGAGGCTCATGGTTTAATCAAAAAGAATCAGGCTGAATTTCTTTCTCATGAGAAATGTGTCGGGCATGTTGTGGCTTTGTGATCATGGAATGTCATAAAGTTCCCTTTCATTGCTTTCATTAATTTTTGTATGGCTTTCAACCTGGTGCTTTATGAAGCACTCATGAAGAAGCTATTGGAGTATATGGCAGAATCTTGGATTTTATCTGGGCTGTGTACCCCAGCTCCAAGGTCCATATATGGATGGATGGGAGATTTGCCTGTGAAGCGAGGTTCTCCGCTGTCATCCGCTGTTTGATATCTTTATTAGTGCATCCTAAATGAGTGTCTGTCCCGGGTGTTTCTGAAAGTATTGTGGCAGTTCTTTTTGCAAACAATAATTGTGTTGATGGATTTGTCTGGGGATCTAGTGTGCTTCAGTTGAACAATAGTGGTGGGTACCCCCAAGTGTGCTATTAAGGCTTTGCATGGCCCAAGAGGGGATCTCAAAAGTATTAATTGTTAGAGCCATGAAGCGTTTTTTTCAATTTTTGATACATAACAGGATGCCAACTTTAGCTTCGATGCAGTTTTTTGGTCTTGTCTCTTCAGTTACAGCAAAGACCCAATGCAGGTTGAGTTAGTGTCAATTCTCCTTCATGTTTTGTTGCTGATACCACAAGATCCAGGACAAAGCTGTGAGGTGGATTTGTAGCTTTAAAAATAAGGGAAACAGTTGCAGTACATGAGGACTACAGTGACCTGCCATTCAATACCTTCAAGGGAAAGTCAACCTCGTGGCAGAAGCATCCCTTTTGCAAAGTCTCTTGCATAAGGACCTGGATAAAGAAGTTTTTGACCAGCTTGATATGCAGCATTGAATTTGCACTTCGAGCACAATGCAAGCTGCCCTGTGTAGGTCCTTCCACCACATAGTTGTCCATTCATGTGGCTGATGAAGAAACTTTGAAGTATGGAACACTGCTTGAAGGTGTTACCTGGAGGCTGGGTATGAGAACACACGTTCATATTTAACGCTGCAAAATGCAAAGTGATACATTTCGGTAGGAAGAACGAGGCGAGGCAATATAAACTAGAGGGCACAATTCTAAAAGGGGTACAGGAACAGAGCGATCTGGGGGTGCATATGTAGTAAGCTTTCAGTAGCTCAATAAGATGCGATTCCTGGTTTTCACCCAGGCGGCCCGGGTTCGACTCCCGGTATGGGAACCATGTCCCTCCCCACTCTGAAAATGTATAATTGTGTGAACTTTGACTGTGTAAATTGCCTGTTCTATGAGATTGACCAGACTCTGTCAAGAGTTGAAATCAATTCTATAGATAGGGTCAGCTGCAGCTAATAAATTGTGTTAAAACTTTCAAGTGTATTCGCTTTCAGTTTTTGCTGAACCAGACTAAGAGTAAAGAATCCGGTATCGTCATTGGTATATGTGCACAAAGCGTTGAATGTTGCAGGACAGGTTGAGAAAGCGGTTTAAAAAAGCAAACGGGATCCTAGACTTTATAAATAGAGGCATGGAGTACAAAAGTATGGAAGTCATGATGAACCTTTATAAAACACTGGTTCAGCCACAACTGGAGTATTGTGTCCAGTTCTGGACACCACACTTTAGGAAAGATGTGAAGGCCTTCGAGAGGGTGCAGAAGAGATTTACTAGAATGATTCCAGGGATGAGGGACTTTAGTTACGTGGATAGACTGGAGAAGCTGGGGTTGTTCTCCTTGGATCAGAGAAGGTTGAGAGGAGATTTGATAGAGGTATTCAAAATTATAAAGGGTCTAGACAGAGTAGATAGAGAGAAACTGTTCCCATTGGTGGAAGGGTCAAGAACCAGAGGACATAGATTTAAGGTGATTGGCAAAAGAACCAAAGGAGACATGAGGAAAATCTTTTTTACACAGCGAGTGGTTAGAATCTGGAATGCACTGCCTGAGGGGGTGGTGGAGGCAGATTCAATCACGGCCTTCAAAAGGGAACTGGATAAGTACTTGAAAGTAAAAAATTTGCAGGGCTACAGGGAAAGGGCAGGGGGGTGGGACTAGCTGGATTGCTCTTGCATAAACCCGGCACGGACTCTATGGGCCCAATGGCCTCCTTCCGTGCTGAAACCTTTCTATGATTCTATGATTCATTTGTCCAGGATTCAGTGCCTACCATGATTGTAAGGAATCTTACAACACCAGGTTATAGTCCAACAGTTTTATTTGAAAATCACAATCTTTCTGAGATCATCTCCTTCGTCAGGAGGAGATAATCTCCGAAAGCTTGTGATTTTCAAATAAAACTGTTGCACTATAACCTGGTGTTGTAAGATTCCTTACATTTGTCCACCCGAGTCCATCACCAGCATCTCCACACCATGATTGTGTTGCAGAGAAGCAAACGACTGCTCCCGAAGCTCTGCACCTTTAACGAGGGAAACAGCGCAGGTTCTGAAAATCTGAAATAAAAACAGAAAATGCTGGAAACAGGCAGCATCTGTGGAGACTGGAAGGTACAGTTAATGTTTCAGGTCGATGACCTTTCGTCAGACCCGGGAGATGCCTCAGGATAACAGCTTATAAGGAGGAATAGAGCAAGGGCAAACGGGGGTGGGGAGAAACGAGAGGTCTGTGATTAAGTGGAGGACAGGAGATAATTAAATGACAAAAATGATAATGGTGCAAGACAAAAGGTAATAATGAGAAAAATTAGAGAAATAAAAGATATATGTAAAACCCAGAAGATGTGTAAATGATTGAGGGGCAGTGGAGGAGAAGCATGGAAAATCTGGCAAAACTGCTGGTTTCCTTCCTTTGAGGACATTAGTGAACCAGTTGGGTTTTTAGGGCAATCCGACAGCTTCATGGTCACATTTACTGATACCAGCTTTTTATTTCCATTTTTTTTTACACTGAAATCAAATGCTCAAATTGCCATGGTGAGGTTTGAATTTGCGTTCTGTGGATTATTAGTCCAAACCTCTGGATTACTAATACAGTAACAAAAGTACTACACTACCGTGCCCTGTAGACATGGTGATTTGTGCTACTGATGATGCCACTGGGAGGAGTTACGCGAGAATATCTTCTTTGTGGGAGAAGGCTGCAAATGTCATGGCTGGGGATTTGAAATTGAAATCAACTTTACCCTCTGTGGCAGACTTAATAATCTGATACCTGAGTCCTGTTTGCATGTTCAACTGGACATAAAAGATCTCATGGCACTATTGAAAGGAGAACAGGAAGTGCTCCTATGTCCTGGTCAACATTCCTCCCTCAATCGACACCATCAAAAGCGGATCAATTAGTCATTCATCTCATTTGCTATTTTTGGGACCTTCCTGTGCGCAAATTGGCTGCCACATTTGCCTACATAACAACAATGCCTGTACTTCATTGGTAATGAAGCACTTTGGAAAATCAAAAGGTGCTATTTAACTGCAAGTTATTTATTTCTTCCACCTCTGAGATTTGGTTCAACTCCAGCTTTAATCAATGGGATGAAGCTGTCCTCTCTACTGGTTACCTTTCTACTCTGGGACCATCCTGAGCCATTTCACCATTAACGGCCTCTTTTCCCTCTCCCGTCCACCCTCAGCTCTAATGTCAACTGTGAGGAGCTCAGCCTAGCCCTGAACCCTGTAGATTCTCCCCATCTTCCCCAACTCGCATCTTCTCCATGACATCCAGCTCCTGTTCCCTTGACTCCTTACTAATCCAAATCTTGAACACTCAGTTACCTTTCCTCAACTGCATGCTTGCTGACATTATAGATAGCTCTCTTTCCACGTGTATTGATGCCCCCCCCCCTTTCAAAATTGCCTTTATAACCCCTCCTTAAAACCCCACCTTGACTCCTCCACCCTCTCCAACTACTGCCCCAACTCTAACCTCCTTTTCCTCTAAGGCCCTCAAATAGTGTAACCTGTTAGAATTCCTGCTCTCTAGTGCCAGTGCCACCCACAGCACCAAGACCACTCCGGTCAAAGTCACCAGTGACATCCTCTGTGACGACATCCTCAGTGCATTATTCCTTCTTGTTTTCCCCAACTTCTCCATAGCCTTCAACATGTTTGACCACTCCACCCTCTCCTCTGTACCCAATTCTATCTCTGCAACCTCCTCCAGCCCTAAATCCCAGCTCAGATCTTCCACTCTGATCTACTATGCATCACCACTCTCTTCACAACACCATTTTTTTTCATTAAAATATACTTTATTCATAATATTTGCAGCAACGCCATTGGTACCAGAGTGTACCCCCACCCCCCACTTTCAAAAGTCTCCTTAAAATCTATCGCTTAAACCAAGCCATAATTCATCTCTCCTAACTCGTGCTCAGTGTCCATTCTTCTTGCCTTTTGGGATATGTCTTGGCATATTTTGCTGCATTAAAGGCACTATACAAGTGTAAATTGCTGTTGGTTGTATGAGCCCTACATGAAATGAATGTGGTCAACCTCAGCCCAGTGCCTACTGGGTGCTGGTTTGTATGTAAAATTGCCTGCAATTCAGCATTAACAGACCTCAAGAGTGGCTGATGTGAGAAATAGAAAAAATCACCTCGTTTTAGTAAGGCGTAGTATTCTGATGTTGATGTTAAGACACTGCAAAATAGAGGTAGCTGACTGTGTTTGAATTGACAATGAAATGAGAGAGGGGTCTATTGATGATTACCCCACCTCAATGAGCAAAATAATTTGCCCCCTCCCAAAAAAAACACCAGCATTGGTCATTGCAATCTATTCACTGGACGCAAGCGCATTTTGAAATTATCATAACTTGCTCAATTCAAGTTCTACCTGGCATATAGCAGCATATGAGTGTTAAATGAGCGCAAGAATTGACTGCTGTTTACTGCATAAGTGATGATTGCAAGAAAGCTAGCTTAAAATCCACATTTTTTCTGAATTAGCAAAAGCTGATCGCAAATTCGCCACTTCTAACTTTGCTTTGCTGCCACTATAAATTATAATGAAAGAGCACTCAAAAAAAAAACATCACCAGCTGACCTGTGTCCTGTCTCCCATGAGCTTTCCTTTTCCCTTCTCTTCCACAATTGAAATAGTATTATGAGCTTTGGGGGTCTTTTATAACTCTAAAACTGAGCAAATAGTTTTTTTTCCCAATTTATTTCCTTCCTCCCCTAAAGGCAGTGATTTTTACTGGGGTACAGTTCTGCTGCCACTGGTAGCCCTTCAGTTCCTCGCCCCAATTGACCATTCCTCATGTGTGAGCCTGGACAGTGAGTGTCGCCAAATTAATTGACTGATCCTGTCCTCGCCTGCTATTCCCACACACTTTCCAGTAATGGGACCCAGACCAATTTTTTCCTCCCTAGCCAATGGGCACTGAGGCCAATCGTAGCACCCCTACTGCTGCCCCAGCTGAGATGAGCTAACTGAGCACAGGATCAGACCTGGGACCTTATTGGTCTTTATGGCTCAGTGCCATGCTACAAGTTTATTTCAACTTCATATGTGCATTAAACTTGGTATTTGTATCTATGTTTCTGATTAGCAAATCATTGTTGCAGAATAAAGTGGAATGAGAAAAGAGGTGGTGGTGGTGTGGTAATGCTGCGTGTTGGAGCAGTAACCCACACCAGCACAAAGAGGAAGGTTGCAGGTTTAATTGCCTCCTCACTCTGCTCAGTTCCAGCCCTGAGCTGTGCCAGGTAGAGACCACACCATTTGACAGAAAATCAAATGGGGTTGTCCAGTCAAGGAGGGCATCGACAGAAGTCACCTGCCCTCAGTAGCAGAGATGAGGGACCTAATAATGGAGAGATAAACTGAGGGTGTATACCCATCACTGGAGAAATATCAATAAAATTTAGTTTACAACAAAAGTTCTGATGGGTAAATATTTACTAAGGAGAGAACTTCTTCAACCTGCAGGGAATTGTCTGCGGATGACCAAATTTCCCTTCTGAAGTCAAGTGCAATTGAAATTATTATGCTGCGGTCAAACCAGTCCTTCACATTGGAGGATATGTCCTGGACCTGTGGAAATGATGAATTCAAATATAATATAAGTGACGTCACCAAAGGTAAGCAATAAAAGGAAATAAAACCATATTCATTCTACATCCTCCAAGTACAAGTCCAATCTAGCTTGATCGGTTCTAGGAAAACCACATGCTGCGCACTCACAATGATGTTGTAGATAGGCAGTGCCACCCATGCTCTTCTCCCATATCGTGCAAAGCCCGAGGACCTGCACCATTGCTAGTTCACTTCTCCCAGCTAAAAATTCTGTGCTACTGGCATTTGATCTCTCATCGCCAAAAATTTAATACAAAGTCTCCAGTCTCTTACAGGAGTAGGTTAGATTAATCAAACAGAATATTAAATATTCTGTTAATTTAATCTGACCTGTCATGGTTTTTCTGTTGCTCTTTCAGCTTTCCCAGGAGCCAGTTGGCACCAAGTAACGAACCTTCAGAAAATTAGTTGCCAGTCTATCCTTATCAAGACAAGCGCACAAAAGTTATGTGGCCTGATTTACAGCAGTAATGGCTGCCTGCTGTGAAGGCATTCAGCCCCAATTCTCCGACACTTGCACTTACAGCAGAAGCTACTTACCTTCTCTGTGACTCCAACAGGTGGCATCCAGGCCCCACTCAGATCCTCCTATCTGAGCGGGGCTGGGCGCAAGGCCTAAGGCACACTTCTCGGTGCTACTCTAAATGGGCAACCGCCCCCTCCCCATTTCTATGGGACAGATCTTACTTATGCCTGATGTGGGCATATCCATTTCTACCCCCTCCGCGCCCCCCCCACCCCCCACAATCCCTTGATCGCCCAAGAAATTCCCATTCAGCGCAGAGGGGTGGAAACCTGGCCAGTCTCCGCCCCTTTTTCCTGGGTGTTCCCTGGACATGCAGCAGAGGAAAATCATGTATGTGTTCTTTCGGTCACATGGTAATACCAGTGACCAATCCTGTGCTTCATGGGGAGGGAGATTTCCTCTGATTGCTACTTGTAGCGAGATCATAAATCCGTTCTAAAAGAACAAGTCTCTGATTTCACTAAAAGTAGCAATAGAAGGAACTCTTCCCCCATAGAGAACAAATATGCTTAGAGTGCTAGAATATAACTGGCAAAAACATGCTAGAGTGTTGGCATAAAAATGAGAATTTTACACTCTGTAGATTTTGCCCCAGCTGCACCGTGGGGGCCGTATGGTACACCCTTTAGCATTGACCGATGCAATACGTTGCCTGCAAATTAAAAGCCGCTATAGTTGGGTCAGCATATCAGCTAAAGGCTTTAAATACTGTGCAAAATGCAATAGCAAATTCATGATTGCTGATGCTTATAATCATGTCATGCTTGTCCCCTAAACTTGCCAAATTTGTCTTGAGTTCATGAAAGGTGCTTATTCGAAATGAATGCAGTTTCCTGCATTATTCAGTAAGCCTGAGAAATCCAGCCATGCTGAGTTGGCCAATGTTGAATGCTCATTAGCAGAAGTTAGTGCATAGGAAATGCTGGTACTCTACCAGACTCTCCTATGCTCCTTCGCACTGAATTCTTTGTAAATCAAGGACAGATTACACCAGTCTTTCCAAGGAGGTAACTATCGGCTAAGTATCATCCTCTCCCCCCCCCCCCCCCCACCACCCGCAAGGTAGGCATTGCTTATCTTAATGGTCCCAGCACCACCTGAGACAGTACTTCTGAGGCAATCCCATTATACTGGTCAGCACTGGGCACGCTGCATGATAATTAAATGAATCATTAATATCTCCCTGAGGGAAAATTGGGAGGTCTCCCAAACCGTAATCAAAGAAAGCATCATAAAATGAGCCTGGCTTTGTACTCCAGCTCTCTTTCCCCACTCTCCCCCACCCAATTGTAGGGGCTGGGTAACCCACCTCTACGTAAATGGGTATGACTCCATCCGTGCCATTGTCATTTTGAGGTACTTCCTCTGGGATATCCACAGACTCCTATTTGAGAAAATGTGATTCAATTCCTTGAACAGCACAGTAAGAACCATGATCCCAGCCACAGGGGAGCAGACTAGACACACAGCCGCCTCGGGACATCCCTATCTATCTACAGGCAATTGGCAACAGGACTCTCCTGAGGAGGATAGTGACTAATTATTTAAAGGTTCATTATTGGGCCAAAGCTGTAAATGCGCAAATGCCTAATCAAAAGTTGCTCAAATCCTCAGGTATTGGCACCAGAGGTCCCTAGCCCCAGAGTGGAACCCTTCCTCCAAATCTTGCATAGAACACAGCATTACTGTTCATGGGATTCCTCATGGCTGCATCCCCCTGTTATTTATCCCAGTTGGGGTAGACAACATAGCAGCAGATGTTCTCCGTTGCCTCACTGTTCATCCTCATGAGTGAAAAAATCTACCAAGAAATAGTTCAGGACATTTTCAGGCATTGGGGCATCTATAGACAGACCTGTTTTCCTTGACAGACAACAACTAGCTCCTGTGTTTCTGCAATAGGATGCTGACTGTGAGAGACTGGAAGCTGGACAACCTTTCCTTTTCCTAGACACAAAGATTTCTGTATTCATTTCCTCTATTTCCCCTGTGTCCACAGGTAGTTAAAAGGTACTAGGAGTCAGAGCAAAACTAATTCCTTTATTAGCTCTGCAAACTGTGGTTCCCAAAATCATGGAAATAAGTAGAGGCAGTATCCCAATGTCTTGTAAGAAGTATCTCCTCTCTGTTGCATCTGATCCCAGAGACACTCTGATTCATGGACTGGTTATTGAAAGATGGCAACTATTAGGTCAGGATTACCTGCTCTTGATTAGTTCCTCCAGGTCACCAACTAATAGTTGTAACACAAAATGGAAAATGTGTAGTGATGTTCTGTCAGTCAGCTGTATCTCCCATGTATTCTACAGTACCTGTTCAACTCTAATGACAAACATTATAGTTCTATTTGGCTTCCTGTTGTGGCTGTTGAGTTTTTCATGACCTGTTCGAGTTTGGTTCATTAGAGGGTCACGATTTGGTATCCTGTTTTAAGCAACCTGTTTGGCATTGTTACTGGTTTCGAATTCATACCTTAATTTAGTACTTCACAAGTTAATGTTGCCAATGTTCTGACGTGTGAGGTTGAGGCCTAAGCTTTCCAGCCCTGTCCCACTGGTTTTTCAGCGGGTCTTGGTGGATCGGGCTGGAAATGTGCTCGGGACAATTGGGAGCCCCGCCATGTTCTCGCTTTCACTTTACCCCACCCCCACCCTTTGGCGGGCAGGCCCGGCAGCATAAAATGTGCCTGACCTAATGTAGGTAGGTGCATGCAAATGACCCCCTGACAAGATGGTGGGCCAGGATCAGAGGGACAACTCTATGGCAGGCTAAAGTTCCGCACCATTGGAGATGCTCCCCAATCGGAAAGCCTGGGCCTAAGTTTATTGCATGGAAAACTGTTCTATTAACATTTGTTTCAGCTTGCAGGGTTAATGAACTAAAAGACTTTATAGGTTGTTATTGATTTGATATTCTCACTGGGAAACCCCTACCAAAAGTCGCTCTCACACCAGAGGAGAAACTTTGTTTTCACTGTGTGTCGTATGAATCATTTTCAGAAATCTTAAGTTTGTTTACTGTGGTTTGAAGACCGATGGCAAACCAGCGTCCTAGCATTGGATAGCTAAGTGGTTGGTGGTTTGTGGTTTGTATTCTATATTGCTACCATATTGTAGGGAAGAAGCCGAGGGGACAGGTTAAGTCACTTCCACCCATTTTAAGATGGCTTCCTAGGCACTTCTGGTTGGTATTTGCAGGGCTGCCATGTGGAGTAATCCTTACACATTTGCTAAATGTTACTCTCTAGATTTGACTGCTGTGTGCAAAAATTTCTTTGACAGGTCTGTCCAGCCTTCTCTGCAGGTGTCCCCTTTCTGAATTGTCACAACTTTGGAATACTCCTATGATGTGTGGAGAAACTCAATGGGGAAAAAAGGTGGATTACCTTCCTTCTAAGGCATCCTCATTCTTTGAATGATTTGCATCCTCCACACACAATTCCCTGCCATCCCCCCAGGCCAGCGGAGGTGCAGAGGTGTAGGTTTGGGATTAGAGGTTTGATACTTAGTTTCAGTTTATCTTCAGGTCAAAACAAGCTGGTGCAATGGGATTTTGTGGGACATTGGAATAGAGGATCATGCGTAGCACTGCTAATCTACATCATCATGATGCCATTTTGTATGCATACTCGTCACATGAACCTACCCAAGCCAGGCTTTATTCTTTTGGCATGCACAGGGACAAAGGATGATTACAACTCCTTTATGATAATTTATCTTATTTGAGTCTCCTAACCTAAAGTCAAAAGAATGAAGGAGAAAGAAACACTGCAAATTGAAGGTTCACTTGTAAAATTGGTTTTCTGATTTTTCACCCAATAAATTTAACTTTCAGATTTTCACCTGGAATTTTTTTTAAAATAAAGAATATTATTAAAAAGAATCCAGAGAGATTTTCACTTTCCACTCATATCCTTTCTAGCTGGCCATTCCATTGAGTTGCTGGAGCCACTGATAAAATTTCAGATTGGCATGAAGAATCTGAACTTGCATGAAGCAGAACATATTCTTCTGATGGCCATCTGCCTCCTCTCACCTGGTAAGGACAGCAGTGATGCTTCAACAACAAAACAAAAATGCCATGAATGTAAAATGTGGGAATAGTATGGAAAGCAGGGCTATCTTCCCCTGATGGCTCGGTGATCCATATAGACCATTTGTGCTGATCCCCAATTTGTACTGAATTTTCTGAACTCAGCTGGGCATTGCAGTGTGGCTGCAGTAATTGTCCCTGGCTAAGTGGGAGGTGGGGGGGGAAGAGATCGGAGTCTTCGGAGTTTGGATGGGGGGCCGATCGCGGGGTGTTTAAAAGGTAAGCTTGGTGAGCCGTGAGGAAGCACTCCTGCTCTTCCTGGCACATAAGCAGTGCAATAAAGGCACTTATCTCATGGATCTGACCCTTCTCGCCTCCTTTTACTTGCCATGATTCCCACGGCCTGGGAAATCCATACCGGAGGCGGTAAATTCGAAGGTAGGTTAGATTCAATTTAAAATCACCTAATTTACATCTCATAATGATGTTAATTGCTCCGATAACTACTCGCCCACCTGCACTATTTATCGACCCGCCTCTGGCGAGTAGGTTACTCGTGCGCAGCCAAACGCGCCTCCATTAAACCTGGAAATGGGCGCATTGGAGCCAGGTTGTGGTCGCGCTGCAAAATTGTATTATTTTAACTTCTCACTCACCCATTCTTGGGGGTTAAAATTTCCCCCAAATTGTCGGAGGTGCTAACTTTTGATTGAATGAAATGTTAAACCAAGGTCCCGTCTGCCTCTTCCAATAATTACTTCCATCAATGCCTGTCTTCATGTAATAAAAAAGAATGAACACACCATGCGTCTAATTTCAGTGGGTTCTCTGGCTTGGTTTAAAGCTAATTTGCTAACTCCTCTCTTCTATATTCCAGTCTTCTTGCAGCTCTTTGCCCCTAGGTTTCCCAGCTCTCTCTTTCTTAAAAGCCTGACTGCGGTGTCAGCTTTTAGTCAAGCTGAATACCCCCGAGAGCAGAATTCAACAGCCCAACTTGGCAATGATCGCAGTTGATGCAGCGGCAATGATTGTGAACGGTCGCTTTAATATCAAACTATCATTCATTGTTTACAACAGGCTAGTTCAAGCACCCTGAAATCTGAAATCTAATTTACACCTGAAAGCCCTGCTGCCCTATGAATTTAGCTCAATAATAGCTTTTTTAACACATTACACCCAGGTCCTACCATAATGGAATGGTCTGAAATCCCAAAACATGACCGGGACAAAAGGGTTGGTATTCTGGAAGGAAGACTCTGAAGGGCAGCCTTCATCCAAATTTATTTCTTGCTTTTAATTTTTTGTTCCCTTTCAGTATTTTCAGTTACTTGGTTAATATTTTATACAGCCATATCTGCTCACACCAAGCTATTTTCTAGTGGGGGAAGAATGAAAAAATGACTTGTATTTATATAAAGCCTTTCATGACCTCAGGACATCCCAAAGTGCTTCACAGCCAATGAAGTACTTTTAAAGTGTAGTCATTGTTGTAATGCAGGAAACACGGCAGCCAATTTGCACACAGCAAGGTCCCACAAACAGCAATGGAATAAATGACCAGATAATGTGCTTTAGTGGTGTTGGTTAAGGGATAAATATTGGCCAGGACACTGGGAGAAATCCCCTGATGTTCTTCAAAATAGTGCCGTGGGATCTTTTACCTCCCACCTGAGAGGGCTGACGGGGCCTCGGTTTAACGTCTCATCTAAAAGAAAGCATCTCCGACAGTGCAGCACTCCCTCAGTACTGCACTAAACTGTCAGCCTAGATTATGTGTTTGAGTCCTAAGAGCGGGGCTTGAATCCACAACCTTCTGATTCAGAAGTGAAAGTGCTACCACTGAGCCAAGGCTGACATTATAAGCTTCTCCATGCTGTTGCCTGTTTATGCTACTGTGAGATCTGTTTTCATGAGTTTCTGCATACATTTTCAGATCGTCCCGGAGTACAGGACCGTGCTCAAGTGGAAGGTATTCAAGATAGGTTATCCGAGACTTTGCAGATGTACATCCGAGTCAAACATCCTCCTCCAGGTAATCGGTTGTTGTATCCGAAGATGATCCAGAAGTTGACAGACCTCCGGAGTCTGAGCGAGGAGCATTCCAAACAGTACCGGTCTCTGTCCTTTCATCCCGAACATACCATGCAGCTCACACCACTTGTGCTTGAGGTCTTTGGCAATGATTCAGATCACTGAATCACTTTTTTTTGTTTCAAACTTGTTAGGTTCATACAGGGCAGCAGGCTTGATGGTGCACACACAGCATTTCCTTTGAAAATTAGGTTTCCAATGATCAATTGTGGTGCCAATTGAGCAACTCTGAATTATTGGACCACTGATTTAAAGAGAGAAGGGGAGGGGGGGTAATTCCAGTGTTCTTGAAAAGGTTTCCACCTGCACAGGTGCTGTACAATGTAGAGGCAACAATGGAAGGCAAAAGTGGTAGTTTTCCCCTTCGCAGGTACTGCATTTGTACCTGTAACATGGGAACACAAGGGCAGTAATGGGCAATATTTGCGTATCTAATGAATGTATTAGATATATATATAAACTACATACATCTGATATATTCGTTAGACATTTAAAATAGGTGATGTCACCCATCATTGCCCTCAAGTCCCCATGTACAAGTGCAGTAGCTGCAAGGGAGAAAATGACCAGTTTTGTCTTCCTTGACTTTGTTGCCCATACATTTTGGAGGGGAAAGAATTGTTTTTACAGTAATTTTCTTAATATTTATGAAATGATTTTAAATAATACGAAAACACAATTGGGATGCAGCATGAGGAATGATCAAACACTGCCCATGGCAATACAGTCAGCAATGTCCATCCCTAGTAGCAGGTACTAAACTACCTCAAGCACGACTGCAGCTTTGGAAGCCTCCATGCGTTGGTGCCCTACTTCTTCCTGCCTTGAAAAATACTTACTGCTTGGTCTGCTGGTGTCCAGGACCTGTTGGTCACTAGAGGTGATTGACAGGGGACTGGTGTATTCGTCATTATCATGACCTGCACTACTGAACACCAAATTAAAATTTGATTGATGGGTCCATAATCGGGAAGTTGCAGCTGAAAGTTTGGGAGGTTCTTGGTGTCACATGTGTTTGCACATGCCCTTGGGAAGGAGGTACAGTTTTCAACGGTCCTTTGACAGTGCTATATGTAAGCACATAGTACCTATTTATTTCTTGAGCTTTTTAAAAATCAGTTCCGGTTCTAGAACTGTGCAGCGATGTCAGTTGCATTTGGAGCTTTTCACCAGCACCATTCACATTGAGTCGGTGAAAACTTGGGGGTGTAGATGGTGAGAGTTAAAATTACATAAATTACTAACAATTCAGACTATCATCAAATCTGGATTATAGGTCACACCTGTGTCCAATTGTTCTTTTTATTTTTATGGTTCCTATTTAAAAATTACAAGTTAGAGCTTCCCGATGGTTCAGGAATTTATCCAGTGAATGGTTGACTCATATAGACTCGGAATGTCTTGGGTGCTGAGTTAATTGATCTCAGCCAGACTGGGTGTAGGGATGTTGCAATTGGTCTCAGCACCCCTGGGTAAAGAAGGGGAAATCAGCCTAGGTGTCTGCTCCTGATCACTGTAGACTCCTGCTGAAAGAGCACGTGTGTTTGTTGGGTGAAGACATAATTTGGCTTAGCAATGATACTCTAATAGTAGAATTCCCTGTTGACACTCACTATCTAGGCCCATACATGAAGAATGGGCACTTGTGTGCAGTAGTGGAGAGCGACGGGTGCCTGTGGAACTGTATCCCGACACAAGTCAACACCTTCAGAAGAGGGAAGCAAATTGTTGGAAAAAGAAAAAAATTTACAGGTTGCACCACTTCCCTATATTTGGAGAACCCATTGGTATTAAGGTGATTCTCTCTTAAATTAGATTTTAGAATGTGTTGGAAATGCTGCAGTGACATCAGCCTGACCTGGAGAACAGATTGTGACCTTATTGTCTGTATATTGCACAGTATGCACTCGCTCCATCTATACACCAAACAGTTGTAATACCTAGGTCTATTTGTGAGTAATTCAATGTCTATCCCATCCTGTTATTCAGCCAGAATTCCTGTACAACAGCAGCCATTTTATGCACTTATTCTCTGGAAGCAAGTAACATTGTTTCATACTCAGGAAATCCGCATTCCCTTCAGGCTTTAAAGAAATAGAAATGTTTAAAGTATCTGTGGATGTATTAACATATACCCCAGTACTATACTGAATTCAGACCTGGGCAGATTGAAAATTTACTTCTTTGATGCCAATGGTGTCACTTACAAACAGGTCCCCTGGAGATCTGAATCTTACTGATTGCAAAAGACAATCCTTCCCACCTAGTGTCCCTAACTGGCTGATGCTTATGTGGGTGAACTGCACTTGCCCTAAACTTTATTTTTTGAAATGAATTACAAATGATAGAAGTGATGATTCTTACTGCCTTAAATGTATGCAATAGATGGAAGTAAAATAGAAAATTGAGTAGCACGTGTAAATGACATCAAGAGAACACATTTACTTGAATAAATGAACAAGCAGCACTTATGGGGAAATAGGCAAATTTTTTAAAGCATTATTAAGAAACAAGATTTTGAGCTGTGTAAATGATTCTAATGTGTGTAATGCAACCCTGGAGAAGTGATAATACACAGTCGGGTAAAAGCAGATACTGGTATGTACATCACATTGGAGCTGTATGTCATTTATACAAAAGTATACTGTGTTTGGACAGGATGTGTGTCTTTTACATGGTTCCTGTACCTGTCTGAGCTGTTAGACATGAACACTGGCTCCTTTATCAATAATGCAGCTTGTCCAATTGTAAATTTTGGTGGCTATGTTATAGTGGGCACTACGTTTACCCAGATTGCAGCACACGAATGAACAGGGATACCTGCGTGAGCCATCCAGTACTAGCTGGGAGTGAATGGTTACCTTTTTATCCAACGTGTACTGAACCTTGGACCTGGAAATTCTGGGATGGGAAAAACAAATTCACCAAATGGAAATAAGGAAGACAAATTTATATTTTGTAAATGTACATTTTTAGCTTATTACATAAATAGAAGGTATATTTTGCAGAGGGTTGTGAATTATTATTGAAAAATACGGTTGCGTTATTTTGGTGACTGCAGAACAATGAATTATATCCCCACCTCCAAAAAAAAATACAGTGGCTTTGCGTTTGTGAGCTCAGTTCTGTAGGTGTATATGTAATATTGTTATTGATGTTGTAGAAGAGGCTTGTTCTTGGTGTGTGTTAATGGTATCCTGCTGCATTGTACAAGGCTTGCTTGAGCACAAGGTCATTAGTATGTGTTGAGGACAGGCAACACTGTATGGTTAATTGTAGTGCGGTATTGCTTTTACTTTAATGTCCCGATCATGTGTATATAAGGCTGTTCCTAATGGGCTGAATGTAACCTGTCCCTTGTACGTATCCTTCCCCACCCCTCCACCAGAAGATCCACAAAATTATTACTTTTTTAAAAAGAGAGTTTATAATCCATTTATAAACCGTGCAATGTTCAAGTTCCTGTCATTGTGGACCATATCTTATCTCAATTTAGACCTTAGAGTAGGGATTTAAAAATGACTCATCTGCAAATTGCTGTGAGGGTGTTCCAGTTATCTTGTCCTGGCCATTTGTCTTTCAATTCTGACTTATTACAATGCATCAAATTTCCAGTGTCATTCCTTTGAGGAATGCCTGTATTGCTTCATTCCATATTCTCCACACACCACATGAACATAGCCCAGCTTGCTGGGTTCTGGGGAAACCATGTGCTGAGCACATGCATAAAAATGCCATCATGACGCTGCAGATGGATGGTACCACAAATGGTCTTCTGCTTTAAATTAAATTGTGAGAGTAGGACAAGGGTACATGGGTTCAAACTAGTAAAAGGTGAATTTAGGACTGATATCAGAGTGATCAATGTGGGGAATAGATTTCTTGATAGAATGGTGGAGGCGAAAACCCTGAAATTATTTAAAACAATTACATTGTGCAATGGGGGTGATTTTAGGGTCTTCCTGGATGGATGAATTAAGATGGGCCGAATGGCCTTCCTCGTTTCTAATTAGCTTGTGATCTTGTATAAAGCTGCAGGATCTCTTACATTGCACCAGTTCATTTTTCCCCAGCTATAGTTACCTTGTTCCTCGCATTGGCCGTCTTGTCCAAAATTTGGAACAAAGTCTCCAGCCTCTCTCTCGAGGAATAGTTTAGTGACGGACAAAGTATCCGATATTTTGCTAATTTAGTTTGACTTGACCAGGCTTTTTATTTTTCAGGTTTCCTAAAGTGTCGAAAAACCTCCAGAAATATCTTATTAGTCTGTTCTTTCAGGGCAAGCATACAAAATCCTGATGATGAACATTGGAGCTCACCTGCAGCTACCTCCCAGTCTATTTTGAGTGGAAAAACTTGTCTCATTTTATCCACTGCCACTCAAACCAGACCTAGAATGTCACTTTCACTATGTAGATGCCCACAAAGTCCTAAGTTCTTATGTCTCTTGCACAGAACAATGCAGGCAGATTTGGTATTTAGTATCCTATGGTGTAAAGACCCATGACAAGCCAATAACTAAGAATAGGATGGATAGTTGAGTGTGTCCTGCACCATTATCATTGTGCAGAGAAGAAGCCAAGGGGGGGGGGGGCAGGTTAAGGATCATTTCAGTTGTTTCATGGCTACTTCCTGTCATCTGTCAGGTTCCCATTGATGGCGTATGTAAGGTTGTCACAAGCAGCAATCCTCACACATTCGCTAAACTGCAGTGCACGGCAATGCCTTCAGCAGATTAGTCTGACAACTGGTGTTTTGGCTTCTCTACAAGAGATTCCTCTGCCTTTCCCCTTCCTACATTTTGTACTGGTTTTGGTATATGAAGTGTGGAGTAACAATGAAGAAGATAGATTGTCTTCAATCTTTGAATGATATGCATCCTCCACACCCCATGATCCCACCCATTTATACACACAAGCCATGCAGGTTGTAGTGTTAAGTGGTTCGTTGTTTTGTCTTGCTTCAGATCAAAAAGAATTGGTGCTATGGTGCAGGTTCTGGAGCTTTATATGAAAGTAGAGACTGCGTAACACCACCCATCTACAATGTCAGATGTGCTAAAGGTACATGATTTCTGCAGAACCTATTGAACTAGGATATACTCTGTACTACAGTGTGCGGAAGATGCAGATCACTTCCCCACGGGTAGGTAATTTGTCTTTTTGTGGGGGGGGGGAACATGGTTTTAGATATTGATATATCATCTGCAAAACTGATTTTATTTTTAATGAAGGGAAATTATTTTAGCATTGAAGAGTTTTAATAAAACATGGTACAAATATTCCAGTGACCTCCAGTTATGCCCTTATGACCCCTTTCTAATTAACTCATTAACCAGAAACCAGAAAGAAACAGCAAAAACAGAATAAAGACAAGGCAGGTGCACAGCTGCATCCCTGGATGTGCCAAGACAGTGAGCTTCTTTGCCCACAACAATGCCAATAGAATCCTTCTGTGTAAACTGTGAAGCTTTCACCTTTGACATTAATCTCAACAAACATATCTTGGGTTCATTATTGATGGCTAAGTGCTTGTCTTGGCTACAGCACCCACCACAGGCCCCAGACGGGAAGATTTTAGGACAGTGCTACAATATGTGGAAAAGGGTCACACTATCACCACCTACCCTGTGACTAGTGCCTTAAATTAGCCATTCTATGTGGGGTATAATAGAATCAATGAAGGATTTTCATCCGAATCAACCTCACCTATATATTGTTAGATGCTAAATTTGTATTAGATTAAATTGTTGACCAATTGAAGTGTGTGAACTAAAACCCAGATCCTTCTCGTAGGGCTTTGGGTCTGTAAATTATACTATCTGCCATCTTATTGATTATCTTCTAGGCTTTGGCCAGGCAGTATAGTTTTGTTAATTTCAAGTTCTGAGGCAGCCAAAGGCTGCCCACCATCATGGAAGTGATCCTTTAGCCCTCTATGTTAGGTGGATGTAAAATATCCCATGGCACTATTAAAAGAAGAGCAGGGAGTTATCTCAGTGTCCTGGTCAACATTCATCCCTCAACCAACATCACTAAAACAGATTACTCGGTCATTCATCCTATTGCTGTTTGTGGGACTTCACTGTTGCATTTGCCTACATTACAACAGTGACTACAGTTCAAACGGCTTCATGGCTGTGAAGTGCTTTGGGATATTTTGAGGACAGTGCTGTAGAAATGCAATTCGCTCGCTTGCTCTCTCACGCTCTCAATCTCTTGCACCCACTCGTGCTCTGTCTTGCTCTCTTGTGCTCGCTGTCTCTTGCGATCTCTCTCTCTTGAACTGATGACTTATCTGCAGGAATGATATAAGAAACCCTCCTTCATATACATAACACAACTGCTTTCTGCTTTCACCCATTTGTGGAATGTTATCACATTATTATGAGGATTACTCTATAAGGGAACAGCCATAAAATTTGACAATCCATCTTAAACCAGCAATAGGCAAGTAGATATTTACAATTGTGTATTACGTCATTTTGAGACTTCAAGCCTATGGTCAGAGAATAAAATAATTTGAGATTTGACTTCCGGTGCCTTACCCCTCTCCCGTACTAGCCATCTTGCATCCTTTGCCATGGGAAACCCACTGTACCAGTATATGCCCAGTACCCAATCATATAATTTTACATCTGGCAGGCCCAATCCGTCCCTCAAATGTCTCTGCATTTTAGTTAAACTTAATCGAGGGGTCTCATGTCCCAAAAGAAGTTCAGGTTAAGCTTTTTCAACCAGTGTGCCTACACTAGCAAGGAATCATATGAGGAATATAGTTCAGCCTGGGCATAATGTTCATCTTTAGAGAGTTCACCTTATCTGGTAATGAAAAAGGGAGATCTTTCCCAATATCGTCCAGTGATCTCCAGTAATTAGGGATTATTATCTCTAATAATCAATATATGTAGACCATCCCTTTAAGAGACCAGATATATTCATAACCCGCAACTTCACTCTGCAAGTACCTGCCATTTAACAAAAAGGCTTACCCCAGCTCACTTTATACCCTGAAATACAGCCATAATCCAGAATTAACATCATCAGATGGGGGAGGGAGGACCAAGGTGGGGCTTGGTCACAACATCTATGTATAAACAAATCTTGCATTCTTTATGCCTTAATTCTCTGCTGTGGATGTGGAGGTCTGCCCTTGTGGCAATTGGAAAGGGTTCTAAGGCCAATACAAGTAGTAATAGGGAAAGCAAATGTACAGAGTGCACTGGGGAGTTTGGAATCCTGATGCATGTGTTCATGGGCTCGATTTTCCCGGGAAATTTTGGGGGCGGGGGGGGCTCCGAAAATCGGGGAAATCCCATTCAGGTTCGGAAGCCAGCTCCAACCCGCCGACATCCGAGTTCCCCACGGACACACCTGTGTGCGTGCAGGCATCCCGAATCGGGAAGTCCCGCTGGCAATTAAAGCCGGCGAGATGATAGTTAAAGAGCCAAATGTACCTCATTGAGGTACTTACGGCACTTTACTTGTGACGTATTAGGTAGTTAGAACGATTTTTAACTTACCTGGGCGGCTTGCCCACCGCTTCTGATTCACGCCTGGTGAAACCAGGACTGAAGGGCCGGATCAGGGAAAAAGAAACGAAATAAATTAAATAAAAAAAACATGCAAGGAAGTGAAAATACAAAATCAACCTACTTTTCCACCCTGCCCCGATGTTCCCCTCTCCGATCTCCCCTTCTTCATCCCCCCCCCCGATCTCTCCCTCTTCACCCCCCCGATCTCTCCCTCTTCACTCCCCCCGCCCCCCGATGTCCCCCCGATCTTCCCCTCTCCCCCCGATCTTCCACTCTTTTCCCCCCCCCCCCCCGATGTCCCCCCGATCTTCCACTCTTCCCCCCCCCCCCCCCGATCTTCTACTCTCCGCCCCGGAACTTCCCTTCTCCCCCCTGATCTTCCATTCTCACCCCCCCCCCCCCCCCGATCTTCCACTCTCCCTCCGGAACTTCCACTCCCCCCCCCCCCCCCTCCCGATCTTCAACTCTCCCCCTGGTACTTCCCTTCTCCCCCACCGATCTTCCACTCTCCCCCACCGATCTTCCACTCTCCCCACCGATCTTCCACTCTCCCCCACCGATCTTCCACTCTCCCCACCGATCTTCCACTCTCCCCCACCGATCTTCCACTCTCCCCACCGATCTTTCACTCTCCCCCACCGATCTTCCACTCTCCCCCACCGATCTTCCACTCTCCCCACCGATCTTCCACTCTCCCCACCGATCTTCCACTCTCAGCCCCCCCCGCACGATCTTCCACTCTCAGCCCCCCCCACCGATCTTCCACTCTCCCCCACCGATCTTCCACTCTCAGCCCCCCCCCCACGATCTTCCACTCTCAGCCCCCCCCCCCCCCGATCTTCCACTCTCCCTCCGGAACTTCCACTCCCCCCCCCCCCCCCACCCCCCGATCTTCTACTCTCCCCCACCCCGATCTTCCACTCTCCCTCCGGAACTTCCACTCCCCCCCCCCCCCCCCCCACCGATCTTCCACTCCCCCCCACCGATCTTCCACTCTCCCCACCGATCTTCCACTCTCCCCCACCGATCTTCCACTCTCAGCCCCCCCCCCCCCCCCGATCTTCCACTCTCCCTCCGGAACTTCCACTCCCCCCCCCCCCCCCCCCTCCCGATCTTCAACTCTCCCCCTGGTACTTCCCTTCTCCCCCCTGATCTTCCACTCTCCCCACCGATCTTCCACTCTCCCCACCGATCTTCCACTCTCCCCACCGATCTTCCACTCTCCCCCACCGATCTTCCACTCTCCCCCCACCGATCTTCCACTCTCCCCACCGATCTTCCACTCTCCCCCACCGATCTTCCACTCTCCCCCACCGATCTTCCACTCTCCCCCCACCGATCTTCCACTCTCCCCACCGATCTTCCACTCTCCCCCCACCGATCTTCCACTCTCCCCCCACCGATCTTCCACTCTCCCCACCGATCTTCCACTCTCCCCCCACCGATCTTCCACTCTCCCCACCGATCTTCCACTCTCCCCCACCGATCTTCCACTCTCCCCACCGATCTTCCACTCTCCCCCACCGATCTTCCACTCTCCCCCACCGATCTTCCACTCTCCCCACCGATCTTCCACTCTCCCCACCGATCTTCCACTCTCCCCCACCGATCTTCCACTCTCCCCCACCGATCTTCCACTCTCCCCACCGATCTTCCACTCTCCCCCCACCGATCTTCCACTCTCCCCACCGATCTTCCACTCTCCCCCACCGATCTTCCACTCTCCCCCACCGATCTTCCACTCTCCCCACCGATCTTCCACTCTCCCCACCGATCTTCCACTCTCCCCCACCGATCTTCCACTCTCCCCCACCGATCTTCCACTCTCCCCACCGATCTTCCACTCTCCCCACCGATCTTCCACTCTCCCCACCGATCTTCCACTCTCCCCCACCGATCTTCCACTCTCCCCCACCGATCTTCCACTCTCCCCCACCGATCTTCCACTCTCCCCACCGATCTTCCACTCTCCCCCACCGATCTTCCACTCTCCCCACCGATCTTCCACTCTCCCCCACCGATCTTCCACTCTCCCCCACCGATCTTCCACTCTCCCCCACCGATCTTCCACTCTCCCCACCGATCTTCCACTCTCCCCACCGATCTTCCACTCTCCCCACCGATCTTCCACTCTCCCCCACCGATCTTCCACTCTCCCCACCGATCTTCCACTCTCCCCCCCCCCCCCCCCCTCCCGATCTTCAACTCTCCCCCTGGTACTTCCCTTCTCCCCCCTGATCTTCCACTCTCCCCACCGATCTTCCACTCTCCCCCCTGATCTTCCACTCTCCCCCACCGATCTTCCACTCTCAGCCCCCCCCCCACCGATCTTCCACTATCAGCCCCCCCCCACCGATCTTCCACTATCAGCCCCCCCCCCACCGATCTTCCACTCTCAGCCCCCCCCCCACCGATCTTCCACTCTCCCCCACAGATCTTCCACTCTCCCCCACCGATCTTCCACTCTCAGCCCCCCCCCCACCGATCTTCCACTCTCAGCCCCCCCCCCACCGATCTTCCACTCTCAGCCCCCCCCCCACCGATCTTCCACTCTCAGCCCCCCCCCCCCACCGATCTTCCACTCTCAGCCCCCCCCCCCCACCGATCTTCCACTCTCAGCCCCCCCCCCCCACCGATCTTCCACTCTCAGCCCCCCCCCCCCCACCGATCTTCCACTCTCAGCCCCCCCCCCACCGATCTTCCACTCTCAGCCCCCCCCCCCACCGATCTTCCACTCTCAGCCACCCCCCACCGATCTTCCACTCTCAGCCCCCCCCCCCCACCGATCTTCCACTCTCAGCCCCCCCCCCCCACCGATCTTCCACTCTCCCCACCGATCTTTCACTCTCCCCACCGATCTTCCACTCTCCCCCACCGATCTTCCACTCTCCCCACCGATCTTCCACTCTCAGCCCCCCCCCCCCCACCGATCTTCCACTCTCAGCCACCCCCCACCGATCTTCCACTCTCAGCCCCCCCCCCCCACCGATCTTCCACTCTCAGCCCCCCCCCCCCACCGATCTTCCACTCTCCCCACCGATCTTCCACTCTCCCCCACCGATCTTCCACTCTCCCCCACCGATCTTCCACTCTCCCCACCGATCTTCCACTCTCCCCCACCGATCTTCCACTCTCCCCCACCGATCTTCCACTCTCCCCACCGATCTTTCACTCTCCCCACCGATCTTTCACTCTCCCCACCGATCTTCCACTCTCCCCCACCGATCTTCCACTCTCCCCACCGATCTTCCACTCTCAGCCCCCCCCCCACCGATCTTCCACTCTCCCCCACCGATCTTCCACTCTCCCCCACCGATCTTCCACTCTCCCCCACCGATCTTCCACTCTCCCCACCGATCTTCCACTCTCCCCACCGATCTTCCACTCTCCCCACCGATCTTCCACTCTCCCCCACCGATCTTCCACTCTCCCCACCGATCTTCCACTCTCAGCCCCCCCCCCCACCGATCTTCCACTCTCCCCCACCGATCTTCCACTCTCCCCACCGATCTTCCACTCTCCCCACCGATCTTTCACTCTCCCCACCGATCTTCCACTCTCCCCACCGATCTTCCACTCTCCCCACCGATCTTCCACTCTCCCCCACCGATCTTCCACTTTCCCCCACCGATCTTCCACTCTCCCCACCGATCTTCCACTCTCCCCCACCGATCTTTCACTCTCCCCACCGATCTTCCACTCTCCCCCCACCGATCTTCCACTCTCCCCACCGATCTTCCACTCTCCCCCACCGATCTTCCACTCTCCCCCACCGATCTTCCACTCTCCCCACCGATCTTCCACTCTCCCCACCGATCTTCCACTCTCCCCACCGATCTTCCACTCTCCCCCACCGATCTTCCACTCTCCCCACCGATCTTCCACTCTCCCCACCGATCTTCCACTCTCAGCCCCCCCCCCCCAGCCACCGATCTTCCACTCTCCCCCACCGATCTTCCACTCTCCCCACCGATCTTCCACTCTCCCCACCGATCTTTCACTCTCCCCACCGATCTTCCACTCTCCCCCACCGATCTTCCACTCTCCCCACCGATCTTTCACTCTCCCCCACCGATCTTCCACTCTCCCCCACCGATCTTCCACTCTCCCCCACCGATCTTTCACTCTCCCCCACCGATCTTCCACTCTCAGCCCCCCCCCCCCGCCACCGATCTTCCACTCTCCCCACCGATCTTTCACTCTCCCCACCGATCTTTCACTCTCCCCACCGATCTTCCACTCTCCCCCACCGATCTTCCACTCTCCCCCACCGATCTTCCACTCTCAGCCCCCCCCCCCCGCCACCGATCTTCCACTCTCCCCACCGATCTTCCACTCTCCCCACCGATCTTCCACTCTCCCCACCGATCTTCCACTCTCCCCACCGATCTTCCACTCTCCCCCACCGATCTTCCACTCTCAGCCCCCCCCCCCCGCCACCGATCTTCCACTCTCCCCCACCGATCTTCCACTCTCAGCCCCCCCCCCCCCGCCACCGATCTTCCACTCTCCCCACCGATCTTTCACTCTCCCCCACCGATCTTCCACTCTCCCCCACCGATCTTCCACTCTCCCCACCGATCTTCCACTCTCCCCACCGATCTTCCACTCTCCCCCACCGATCTTCCACTCTCCCCACCGATCTTCCACTCTCCCCACCGATCTTCCACTCTCCCCACCGATCTTCCACTCTCCCCACCGATCTTCCACTCTCCCCCACCGATCTTTCACTCTCCCCCACCGATCTTCCACTCTCAGCCCCCCCCCCCCGCCACCGATCTTCCACTCTCCCCACCGATCTTCCCCTCTTCCTCCCCGATCTTCCCCTCTTAAGACCTGCAAATAAGTGGTCATACTGGAGGACTGCCACCTGGGATTCTGATTGGTACAGAGCCCTGCAAAATCTCTGGTTAATTTTAAGATCTGCAGTTCCCCTGTTGTATTCCTAATCACTAAGATTGTTTCAGCAAGAGTTCTGTTAGTGGAGAGTTAAGATGCTGGTTAGCCTTTATTAGCTCTCTGACTATTTGTTCTGAATGAGAAGCTTTGCCTGCACCATCAGCTGCTGAACCCAAGCCCACAACATGGACAGCCTTTCTGCTGTCTTTCTTTTTGGCTGAAGATTTGTTCCTAATATGCCCCCACCCCACCGACTTTCCATCGCTGCCTTGAAAGTTTCCTACAAGGATACCTCAGACACCACCTAGCCACTACTTGCTTGTGGGTACTTATCGGCCACTACCTTTAGATCAAGTGTTGGACCATTTAAGGGAAGTGTCAGGGCTCTGGGGGCCTAGGGTGAGCTTTCAGTATTTGGCTTTGAAATGGCCCTGACAGATATATGGAGCTTCTACTACCCCACCACTTGGCATAACACCCAGTATTCGCCATGTCACAATGTGTATTCAAGAACTGACAGCTTTTGGATGTCATAGGACATGGATCCTCACTGGGTATAGATGTTGACCAAATAGTGATCTCTGAGCATACTCCAATCTACCTCACGTTTAGTCTTTTTTCAGACAAAAAGTGAACATTGAGCAATAAATTCCTGTTCCAGCCTAGCTTCATACAACAGCTTCAGCCAAGAAGAAAGAAAAATACCCAGATTATTCCACAATAATGCAGACAGTGAGAATACCCTCTGGTTGCCATGAGATGCATTAAAACACATGTCAGCAGGCAGACTATAATGGTGGGGGTGAGACAGGTACATTAGACAAGGCATTACAGACCATGTGAGGCTCCACATACATAAGGCTGTTAGTAAAGGAACACTTGCAGGTGAGGCTGGGGTCTAAAGGGCTCTGCAGTACCCCTGGATATTAATGATATGCTCTTGAAGCCCTTCAACACAGTGAGGGGGGGAAGAGTTGTAAGTGCATTCTTGGAAGGTGTGGCTGGTTCCTATTGCTTTACTTGACCTTGCTACACTGGTCAGCCCAGTGGAAGGTGTCACCACCACCTTCCACTGGGCTGAGCAATTCCTTTTGAGGACCTTCTCCACTCAGTCCCTAATGAGGGCTTCCTCATCTGCCACATTTAGCCCAGAAGCACGGCCACTCCTGCTTCTGACACCCTGGAGGCTCCCACGTCCTGCGGCAGATCTCTGACATTTTCCAAAGATTTTCACTCCTTGCCAAAAAAAAGTTGCTCAATAATGCCTGGCCCTTTAAGCTGCTGCAGCCATTTAAATCCTGCTACAGTATGCAATTTCCTGCCCAAAATGGGCAAACTCCTAATTCAGAGGTGTTCCCAGCGCAGGGCACTTGCCCTGAATTTTCTAATTAAGTTCATTCTGGAAACTTCAGCAAGGCCGTGGAACTACCACCTTGGCTGTGTTCACCTTCTATTAAATTACTTGGGGCATTTGAAGCAGTGAACTCACTAAAGTAAATGCACTTTCTCTTCATTTTCCCCCTTCCCATCTGAGTTTCTTTTGCATTTTGTTTTTTTGGTTCTCCATTCTTTATAAATTCCCAGACTCTTTCTATCCTGTCACATTACTGAAGCACGATTTATTTGTTTGAGTTTTCAGTTGTACACTGTATGTCTTTGTGTGCCTTTATCTCTATCTGTCTCTCCATAAATTCACTAGTGATACTATAATTGATACAGATTTAGAACATTTTCTTCAAATCCAGTCAGCAATGCCTTTCTAATTAGAATTTTCTGCATCTGAATGTCCTAAACTTTTCTTTTAAATTGTTTAAATTAGGGATTTAACAAAACACTATAGCTCTCCTATGATTTATTTGCAGATAGCTGTATATTGTATATTTGAAAAAATTGCACTGTGGTTGAGGAGAAGGCTTGCTGTCAATCTGATGAAGCGCATAATTTTACTGAGCAAGTGTATTTTGACAGTGCTTGCCTGACATGAAGTTTGTTTGCCTGCACATATTTCCTCAGCAACCCTCCAGTGCCCATCACTCTAAGGCCCCTTGGAACTGGCTGGGGTTGCAGCACCGGGCACTCAAGTGTATGAGCAAGGCTATTCTATTTGTCCTTTTACACAAAAACTTAAAACCAACAGTAAAGCTAAAATTCATGGTGCCAAAGATTTGAAGAAATCTGAAAGGTACACCAGGGTTAAGATAACACAGACTTAGCTGACTTATTTTTTTAAATCCTCCACCCCTGTTTCTTTTCTCTCCTGCCCCTTTCCTAACAATGGAGATCTTGAAACATTTGCCTGAGGAAGGAGAAAATCTCCGAAAGCTTGTGAATTTAAAATAAAATTGCTGGACTATAACTTGGTGTTGTAAAATTGTTTACAATTGTCAACCCCAGTCCATCACCGGCATCTCCACATCATCAACTCTAACTGGAGTATGGTTCTTCAAGCACCACCAGCAAGCCCTCTAGTACCTTAACCAAGTGGTATTTCATCACATGCAAGTCATTGGGTGTTGTCAGGAGTGTAATCCTTTTCACACCTGACATCCGCACATACGCACTTTATGGCAGGGTCACTGACTAGTGCTCTGAAACCGACTTTTTCTGTTCCTAGCCGAACGACATTGAGGCTAATTATAGCTCCCCCACTGCTGATTGCTGATGCTTTTTAAATGAGTTAGTCAACATAGCATCGACTACTTTTCATTGAAATTTATCTTGTGACTACGTTGGAGAGAGGATTAAAAACTTCTAGTCTCTAATCTGATTTGGACCTTGATCATTTTCTTTTTGATGAAATGAAACTTTTTTAAATGGTGCTCTTGAACAATTTGTGATGCAGGACTACAATTGAGTCAGGATTTCAAGGTGTACTATTTCTTAGCCATTCAAAGAAGGAACTGACTTATCCTTACAAAAGTGAGGAGTCTTTTAGCATCCAGCACAAGACCATTTTAGCCGGTTGAGGTCATTCCCTCCTTGTAATTTCAGTGAGGCGTTTGAAACGGGTCCTTTGAAAGTTTGACGTCTACAGTAACTTCCTCTAAACTCTCACCTGTTGGGGGCCAAACAAAACATGTGAGTTGAAAGGCACTATGTGATAAAAGAAGTCCAGATACGATTCCCAGCTTATACATCATCTTTCACAACAAAACGTCCCATTAACTTCTGGAGGAACAGGGCTATTGCTGTTCAAAGGTTTATAGGAAATAAGCCACTGTGATTGAGTAACAAATGTTATTCTTATATATGTGTGATTATCTTTTTTTGAACAATACTTAAAGTGGCCTAAAAAGAGGTCTTTTTATTTCCCCATCTGCATTTGTACCTGAAAATAATTCCTCTCCTCTCCTGTGTGTTTAGAGGAACCTGCTGCTGATGCAGCTTGAAAGCATAGGAGAACCTGTCCACATACAATTCTCCAATTTTACTACAAGATATAAGAGTAGATGATTATCCAGCCTCAAATGGCTAGTGATTTATTTTTTTATTATTAATATCCCCTCCCCCCAAGTGGAGTAGACTTCTTTCAAAAGATTCCTTTAAAAAGTGTGAGATTCCAAGGATAACTGTATATATTGATGATGTAATCCTCTCTGGAGCTTTGAGGCTCCAGATTTGCTGGCATCATACAAATGCAGACCTTCCAACCTGAGAAAACCATTGAGAGTGAAGATTCAGCCAAATGTTGAAGATGCAAAGTATATCCAAACTGGCTTTAGGCTGTCAGAAGGTTTGTGTTATCACAATCCCTTCACTCATTCTGTTTGATACAAAATATACCAGTAAATTAATTAATCAGATAAATATGTCTGTTTAAAAAATGCAGGTGTTTGTTCAATAATAAGGACGTTACTCTTGGAACGAGGGGTAGTTGGAAGGTACTTTTTACAAAAGGATGACATTTTGTGAAATGAGTAATGTAAATTGTAATGTCAGAGTAATGTAAATTGTAATGTCAGAGTGATATCCTGGAGTTTTCACTCAATTGTTGAACGTTTTCCCTGCAGTTGTTCAGGACACTTGTGAGATTAAGTTGAGTGGAGTCCATGAAGGTCCAGATTGTGTATGGTTTTCTGGAAGGACTGGGTTTGATGGGCCAAATGACCATTTCTCATGTCATACTTTGTTCTGTGTCCCACTAATAGAGATGGCACACAGTTTTCACTCCCGCTTTGTGTTCATTCAGATTATAATCTGATAGAAGATCACCTGCCCTTCGCCCCCCCCCCCCCAAGTTCCTTTGAGGCAGCATGTTCAAGTTTAAATGTAATTTTCTGGGCACTGTGCCCAGATCAGAGCATGTGAGTGAGTTGGCACAGTTTAAACTTGACCACCAATTTTTCTGCGTGTACTGGGACATTGTTGCCAGGTAATTCTTCTGGAAAACAGAATTTGCCTGCATGGACACCTCTGCCCTACAGATAAAACAACTGTTAATGCAGTGTCAGAACAACAACATTTTTAAAAAAACTGTAGAACAGCTGTTGGGTATTAACAATATATTAAAAAAATTAAGAAAATTGCTGCAAAACACAATTTTATTTTTGTTGTCTCGTAGATATATTTTATGCTAATGCACTTTATATAAAAATATAAATAATCTATTGTAATTCGTATAAAGTTAATTGATTTCACATTTTTCAATCTGTGACTAATATCCTCAAGCTAGCTGTCAATGTACTAACAGCATTTCCTGTTGGCCATCACAGATCAATTTTATACATTTCTTTGATTTCAAATATATTTTGAAATGTGGTTGAGTAAGTTGACAATCACATCAGGCAGCTAGGTATCCAGCTTATTTGCAGGTGAAATAATTAACCTTGAAACTGACTGGTTGGAAAGACTATATAGTTACCTCAACTTGAATGAAGCACTGTATTTGAAGATGAAGTGGATTTCACTGAATGTCATCCCAAAGTGACCATCAAGGGGGATGTTCTCTTTACTGGTGTCAACTGTTAATGTAAGAGGGGGGAGGTGTAATGTGTAAGGTATAATTTATACAGTTATAATAGGGAATTTGAATCTATTGTGTACTGTATATTCTGAAAATTATTACTCATATCACGATGTTGCCTTAACAAAATAAAGTATCTTTTGAACGTTGACTGGAGAAGCCAAGATTTATGTAATTCTGCAACGACCTTGAGATGGGATTGAAGTTCTCCATTCTATAAAAAGAAAATCAAAATGGGCACACCCTTCGAGTCACTTTCAATCTGTTGATCATGTTTTCTTTGTTTTGGGTAATTTTGGACTTGTTGAGGGACACTTGTTTTTTGGACCTGTAAAAAGGAGCAGTAAGAGAGATCTTGGACTGAATCATTGATCAGGTCAAATTACTTGTGTGACCATCTATGGTGTGTTCCGATTAATTGAGGATCACAGACTCAAACCTGGATTTGAGGTAAACACGGAGAATTGAAGTATAAGTCTGACATTTTCTCCCCTTGCATTTGTTTGTTTGTTTTCTCACCTCAAATCTCAAGGTTGAAATGAATGATCCTCAGTAAATGTGCACTTGCCTGAAGGGATGGAGTGTGAAATTAAACTGCAGACTTTGTGTATTCAATAAACCTGAAACATTCGGCCTATTGGCTTTAGCTTGTGAATAAAAAAAAGCCAACGTTCGTTTAAGGAGATGAACATTTGGTGATGAGGTATAATGGAGATTATACAAGTACACCAGTTCTGTTAATGTACACATGATCATTATTAGTTGCTACTTTCGTAATTTACCTTTTATATTTTTTGGACACCGGTGCTGGTACTCCAACAATATGAGGGAAATTTTGATTGGGTTATATGAAATAGAAACTGACAGTGACACCCTACACCCCCGACAACATACAGGCCCGTGCATCACCCTCAGTGCCAATCCAAGAAGTCTGTGTGTAAGGTTTAAACAAACTCTTGTGCATGATAAAATAGTTTGGGGGCAGGCATCAGAAAAAATACCTATACACTGGAGGGAATCTGAAATAACACGTTTGATTTGTTGAGATATACATTGAGGATTAACTATGTCCTGTGACATTACTGAATGTAAAACATTTCTGTAAATGCCTGTAGAGGTTTTTGTGCATTTTACCTACCCCGAGAAATAGAATTCAGAGGCCAGTTCCCACAAGTTGGATCTTAATATTCTTTGCTTTGACAATTCCCAGTCCAGTACATTTTTTAAAAATGCCCACATCTTGTTCTCATTATTTTCTGTAGTGTTCAGTTTTTTTTTGCTGAATATTAAACACAAAAATAGGATGAAAATCATTTCTTTTTTAGGAATCTTTATTAAAAATGTGAATTGCTGTTCCAGTGAGGTGGAAATCAAGGTGCTTGCTCATTTCCTAATCCAGGGGTTCGTGGCTTTGAATGGGATTGGTCTGTTACTCCAGTGTACCTGCTTGGCCTGACATGAGCTTCATCAGTTTTCAGGCAAACTACATTTCTCATCAGAGCCCTTCCTCCTCCATCAGGGGAAACTAAGAGCCAGAGGATGGCAAAGTGATGCTATGGTCAGTGTGATCACAGTACCTTCAAAGCACAGCTTTTTTGTTCGATCCGATCAGGCAGAGTGTTCAATTTTCAACTGTGTTCTCCAGTTCAGTGTTCCAGCAACATTGAGATATGTGAAATGATCCATTGTAACTAGGAAACCTCACGAGGGAATTTCCGGAAAAGGTATCATCAATAAGAATCATTCTTTTCACTCGCTGCCAGGGCTTTGTGTATCCCTTGTATACATCAAAAAACTTTATGCAAATCTTATCTTGTAGGTGGTTTCTGATTAATGTGAGAAGTGTCTGGTAGTTTCCTTGTAAAACCATGATTAATACTGACTTTTTCACCTATCCACTACCAGTGCAAATTTTGTGGCCTTTGCATGGAAAAAAAAGTTAAGTGACAGACAGAGTGCACCCTGGGGTGCATATAATGTAACCCACGGAAACAGTCGAGCCACTAAAGGCCTCAGCCAATCACATTTAAGTGTTAGGGAAATGTACCATCATATTTTGCAGAATTTAATTGTCCTGCTGAAAGTAGGAAGTTGCATGCAATCTCTGTGAGGAGAGAGGCCAGCCCTATCCATGATGAGAACAGTGAAGGGCTGTTCATAGAATCATAGAAAGGTTACAGCACGGAAGGAGGCCATTCAGCCCATCGAGTCCGTGCCGGCTCTATGCGAGAGCAATCCAGCTAGTCCCACTCCCCTGCCCTATCCCCATAGCCCTGCAAATTTTTTCCTTTCAAGTACTTATCCAGTTCCCTTTTGAAGGCCATGATTGAATCTGCCTCCACCACCCCCTCAGGCAGTCCATTCCAGATCCTAACCACTCGCTGTGTAAAAAAGTTTTTCCTCATGTCACCTTTGGATCTTTTGCCAATCACCTTAAATCTATGCCCTCTGGTCCTTGACCCTTCTGCCAATGGGAACAGTTTCTCTCTATCTACTCTGTCTAGACCCTTCATGATTTTGAATACCTCTATCAAATCTCCTCGCAACCGTCTCTGATCCAAGGAGAACAATCCCAGCTTCTCCAGTCTATCCACGTAACTAAAGTCCCTCATCCCTGGAATCATTCTAGTAAATCTCTTCTGCACCCTCTCGAAGGCCTTCACATCTTTTCTAAAGTGCAGTGCCCAGAACTGGACACAATACTCCAGTTGTGGCCAAACCAGTGTTTTATAAAGGTTCATCATGACTTCCTTGCTTTTGTACTTTATGGGCTCAATTTTCAAAGTGAAAAACGGGTGGGTTGGGGGCTTGGGGGCATTGAAAATTGCCACCATTTCAGACCCGCCTCCAACCCGCACATTTCCGGTTTTCACCAGGGCGGGAAGAGGGGCGGGCGACCAACCCGCTCCCAGGAGGTGGGTTGGACCTTAAAACCTTTCAAGGAAGCTTCAGGCCTCCATTTTTCTGTATTTCCCGATTTCAACCCCGGGGATGCCGGGATTCCCGGGTCTTCTGTTTTACGCCTCATGAAAGGAGGCGAGAAGGCCCGAGACTAACAGGTAGATGCCTAGAAAGGCACAGCTTGTGGGCCTGGAGGAGCAGGAGTGTTTCCCCCAGGCCCAATAAGCCTACCTGCACCGACCCCCCCCCACCAAACGATTGTGGACACCCCCCCCCCCCTCCAGATTGCGGACCCCCACTCCAATCCTCCCCCCACTTTGATTCCCCCCCTCCCCCCGTGACTGACCCCCAATCCCTCCCCCCATGACTCAGGACCCCTGTGCCAACCTACGCCCACCCATGTCAACATATGCCCATCTGTGCCTACCCATGCCCACCCATGCCCCTGTGCCCCCCCCCCTCCAAACCATCCATTACAAACAAAGACTTACCTGCAGACTTACTTGAACACGTCCTCTCCCTGGCTGGTCTCCCGTCCGACTGAGACCAACCAGCCTGGTCAATCAGGCCAGTCAGTCGGACTGGAAACCGACAAAAAAAGATAAAAGACGTCCTTACGTCAAAATCGTACGGTCGTCCGGGAAACCCGTACTAATGGGTTTCCCGTCCTCAATTTAACCTCCCCCGCCCCCTTCCCGGTTTGGTTTTAAAATTGAGCCCCATGCCTCTATTTATAAAGTCAAGGATCCCATATGCTTTTTTAACTGCTTGCTCAGCCTGCCCTGCCACCTTCAATGATTTGTGCACATATATGCACCTCCGCAATTTCCACCCTTATTTCCCTCAGCAACCTAGGATGTATCCCATCCGGACCGGGTGACTTATCTACTTTAAGTACAGTTAGCCTTTCAAGTACCTCTACTTTATCAATTTTTAGCCCATCCAGTATCTCAACTACATCTTCCTTTACTGAGACTCTGGCAGCATCTTCTTCCTTGGCAGGGACAAGACGAAGAATGTACAAATAACCTACCTCACACATAATGTGAAGGAATTAGAAATCTGCATATGTCAGCGCTACTCATAGCATACTGCCTGTAAATGCACTGACAAGCCATTATTAACCTGTTCAATGTGCAAACAAGCCCTCGGGTACTTTTTTTGAGATAGGAATGTTAACACTTCAGCTGCTGTACTGAGGTATGCTTCGGCAACTAGTTAGGACTAAGCAGGTTAACTTTTGCAGGCTGCAAATTTTTTTTAAAATCCAGCCCCTGCAGCAGCAATGCTCAATATTGTTATGGGAAACAGCAGTTCCCTATAGATGATTTTTTTCTTAAATCATGGATCTATGAAACCCACATTTGATACTTGGCTCAGAGAACTTACTGAACTCAGCTATAAATACAGGGGTTAATAGGAATTGACAGAATTCACATCAGCTGCCTCTGTGGACATTTCCAATCTTTATTAAGTAATATGTTTTTTAATGTCACAGAACCCCTCTTAGCTTGAGTGTTGGACTTCGTCCTAGATCTTTCTCTCTCTCTCTTGCTTTAGTTTCTGGCATTTTTTTCGGGTATTCTCTCACATCAGCAAAGTCCATAGGTGATCTGTTAGAACCTCACTTAGACCAATCTCTAACTCCCAGCTGTTCTTGGCATTCCCCATTTCTTTTACATCTGTTATCAAAGGATGTAATTCATTAAGTGTCCTTGACCTCTTTGACTTGGTCCTAAATTTTCTAAACCCCAAGTTGGAGACTGAAAAGCAGTCATTACTATGGAGGGCACTATGTTGAATATTCCCTTCCTCCTAATATTGTACTGAGAATATTGGTTTAAAATAACCCAAGTTTACAGGACTATTTAAACATGATTCCAGTGCTTAATAACTTAAGCACTTGGAAAGAATGCATGGCCTTTGAATCAAACTAAAAAATCTCCAGTTCTCTCAAGCATCAGGGAGAGTAAAGGTTATCTCATCAATAACTGATGGACCTTAAACCCTTTGTGTTCATTTACTCAAGAGGGATGGCCATATCATCAACATAAAACATGAGAAGAAAAATCAGGGCAAATCCCCACCCCTTGATGGTTTAGTGGGTAAATTCACCACGTGCTATGGTACTGAGCCAAATGGATCAGGTCAGATCCTTGGTCTGTGCTGAAGTAGCTGATCTCATCAGGTATAGTAGTAGGGTCACTACAATGGGCCTCAGCATCCTGGGTTTGGGAGGGCAATAAATGAGTCGGAGTTCCTGGTTCTTGCTGGATGTGTGTGTGTGTGTGTCTGTCTGTCTGTGTGTGGAGATATCCAGTAAGAACCAGTTTGGGATGGGCTGTGATGATCCCCATTGTTAAATAGTCTACTGACACTCACTGTGCAGACTTGCATCATACTCCAATACAAGTTAGCACTTTTAAGAAGGGTGGGGGAAGAGGGTAATATTTTAGGAGTACTTAGAATGTTCTTGGTAGAATTGGTGAGTTATAGAATCCCATTGCTTTCAAATGGGAGTGAGTTTGACTTTTGGCCTATAAAAATTTTCAATTAGAAATTTAGAGTTTCTGAAACTCATAAATATCCCTCCCCAGATTTTTGTCCCAGAAATTCTTAAAGCACCATTAATGATATAATTTATAGATTCCTTTCCCAGCTTTACTTTGATCAGTTTGACCGTAAGTACAGCATCTGTTCAAAAAGCATAATTTATGTTTTCAATTTTCAAAACCTCTGTTCCCATATTCCATCCTTTTTTATTTTCAGCATAAAGCAAAATACTGCAGATGCTGGAAATCTGAAACAAAAAGCAGAAAATGCTGGAAACACTCAGCAGGTCAGGCAGCATCTGTGGAGAGAGAAATAGGGTTTACGTTTCAGATCGATGACCTTGTGTCCCACTTTTTTGTTCAGCATTGTCATTTTATCCGGTATGTTCTTGTGGATATCGGGTGTTAAAATGGTGTGCGGAAAAGGTTGATCCCCAGCTCGGCACAATTTGATGACTTGTTGCTACCACCCTATTGCTGTAAAGACGACATTCATTTTCGATTGGATCATTTCACACTTGTGTCCTTAAGTGTTGAAGCTCTACTTTCTGATTTGAGCCAAGTTGGTTTTGTTCATTTTAAATTGTTCTTGTTTGACAAAAATATAATTGCATAGTCTTTGTATTTCCTCCTTGTTTTGTTCTACTTTATTATATAAATAATTATTGTACAGAGAATGTAATTTGAAACTCTATTAAAGATATATGAAATATATATTTGGCTCTATTTCACTTTTTTGGTTTATCCCCATTTTAAAGTTACATTTCCCTCCCTTTAGGTTCTCTGCACCTCCACACTGTGCAGTGTTCCACAACATTTAGTTTTGAGGAAAATGTTTATAGGTGTATGGCAACTGAGCTAGGATGAATCATCCTTTGATTTTTTTTTTATTCCACACTCTCTCCCTGTGGTTAAATGCTCAGACCCACTAATTGTCACCTTTCCAGCACAGCTGAGATCAGGAACTCATCAAATGGTGAATAACATGTATGAGGCTGATTCCTGCCACCCTCGAGCACAGCACCAATACACAGTGCTGCTATTGCGTTTTTATTCACTTTTTTTTAAATGATTGTTGACACCATGAGGGGAATTTTAGCCTCCAAGAATGGGTGGATTGGGGGCGGGTGAGTAGTTAAAATATTTGATTTTTGAAGCGCGACTGCAACCCGGCTCCAATGCGCCCACGGAGTTTAACGGAGGCGCGGTTGGATGCGTGTGAGTAACCTACTCGCCGCAGTCGGGACCTTAATTAATTCAGGCGGGCGGTAGTAATAGCATCAATTAACGTCCTTGTGAGATGTTAAGTGTGCCTTACGCCACCAGCACGGGTTTATCGGGGCTCGTGAATCTCGCCAGTGATAAGGAGGCGAGAAGGGCCGGATCCATGAGGTAAGTGCCTTTATTGCACTAAATTTGCGCCCAGAAGAGCAGGTGTTTCCGACGTTTGAGGCCTCCCCCCGCCCCCCCCCCCCCCCCCCCCCGCCGATGGCATAAGGTTCGGTAACCAGAGGACACAAATTTAAGGTGATTGGCAAAAGAACCAGAAGTGACATGAGGAAACATTTGTTTATGCAGTGAGTTGTTATGATCTGGAATGCGCTGCCTGAAAGGGCAGTGGAAGCAGAATCAATAATAATTTTCAAAAATGGAATTGGATAAATTCTTGAAGGGAAAATATTTACAGTTTTATTGGGGAAAGAGCAGGGGGATGGGACTAATTGGCTAGCTCTTTCAAAGAGCCAGCACAGGCACAATGGGCTGAATGGCCTCCTGTGCTGTACCTACTACTATAATAGAAAGGTTTGTCAGTATAAGGAAAACTTACCTCCATCTCCTATCCCCAACAGAGAACTGAAATTCAGACTATGTAAATGGACTCCAGATTTCTACAACTAAAGATACTGGAGGACTCCTGGGGCTCGATTTTAGGGTCGGGTTACCTGCGGGTTTCCAGCGGGGGGGCCCCGAAAATCCCGATCTCCGATCACGTGACCGGATTCGGACGAAATCCCGGCCACTTCCGGGTACCGCGCTGACGTGCGGGGCTGCGCGCGCAAGCCCCGCTGGTGGGAATCCCGCAGGCAATTAAAGCCAGCGGGGTTCCACTTGAGAGTACTTACCTTGCTCGTTGTGGTCAGTTAATGAGCTGAAGCAGCTGTCAAAAGAGGAAGTGTGGGATTTTACGGTCAAAGCAGTCAGTTTCCCACACTGGGGGAAACAGGACCCTTCAAACCAGGCGTGTTGCAGCCAGCAGCCTGTGGCAGGTGCCAAGGTGCGCTCCACGGGGGAGAGCCCTCACCCATGCAGGAGGCCACCGCGTCACATAGGGCAACCCCTGCCCTCCACCAACCCCCGCCAAGCCAGAGGACAGACCGACACGAAACCGCAGCCCCAGTCCGAGGACCCACCCACCTACCCTGCACAACCCCTCACACCAACACCTGCCAGATGGGTGGTGCGTTGACATCGTCGGAGGACGAACAGGATGACCAGCCCCAGCAGCCTCGCAGTCCACGCCGTCCGCCTCGGAGAGGTGGGGCCCCCCAACACGGTGCTGCGGCACACCCACCTGCACAGCAGGAGGGAGGGCTACCGCAGAGAGAGACGCGTCGCAGAGGGCACTACCCTCGCCACAGGGTCCACAGACCGAGGCGCAGCTCCCCGGACCTCTCCAAGCAGCAGTGCACAGGGAGGCGCAGATTCGCTCGACATGTAGTCGTGGAGATCTGCAGCCTCTTTCATGCTGAGCTGCTCCTGGCTGGCCCCAGCACCAACTGCTTACCTGTCGCTGGCAAAGTCACCACTGTCCTCCACACCTTCTCCTCCGCATCCTTCCAGGGTGCAGCCGGCAACACCGCCGATGTCTCTCAGTTGTCTGCGCGGACGAGCCCTGCAAATACACCTGCACCTACTCTGCAGTAACACGATGGGTGGCATCAGTGGTGGGTCCTCATAGTGATACCCAGGAGCGGGCATTATTGGACACAATGGACAGGATTCGCGGAGACATGGCAGTGGTGGTGTCAATATAATGTGTGCTGTTTGTGGCTCTGAAATTCAATATGGGTAACACCCATGACAAACCCTCAGACACCCTTGTGCACCCCCTTCATGCTGACGAGACGTTTGCCTTACCCTGCCTACTGCACATATGTGATGCATGCCCTGTGGCTGCAGCACAGGTGGTGGCAGGTTGAGTGAGGCTGGCCGTGAGGGAGATGCACGAGAGGGTGAGTATGGGATGGAGCCATGAGATTGTATGAGGATTGGGTCGCGTGTTAGTGGCAGGATGAGTACTGGCGAGGTGAGTAGGTGGAGGTAAGATGAGGATGGGGTGTGAGTGGGCATGAAGGGTGATGTGACAGAATAGTGTTGGCGGTGCCGAAGGAGATTTGGGGTGGGGGCAGTGTTGTGGCAGACGGAGTGTAGGGGAAAGACTTCGTGTTCTCACTGTGGCTGACCTACTGCGGTCATTGCAGCGCCTCCTGCACTGTATGCAGGTGGGCGATATGTTGGTGGCGCAGGTGACCCCCTCTGCCACCTCGAGCCAGGCCTTCTTGGTGGCAGAGGCAGGCCGCTTCCTCCCGCCCGCCGGGGGGAAGATCTGTGTCCTCCCCCTCCTCCTCACCCCGTGTATTGATACCTGGAGTGAGGCATCATTAAACTGGGAGCAGCCTTCCCCCTGGGCTGCTCCATGCTGCAATTTGTCCCATTGGTTGCAGCATCTGTCAGTGGAGGACTGCCCCTTTAACTAGAGAGCCTCCAGCTGACAGATCGTACTGCGCATGCGCAGCCCGCCCGACGCGCAGGCCAGCGCCGTGGACCCCGGAGGAGCAGGTAAGTGATTCCTATTAGTGGATTGCCTGCTACGATCGCGTGGGCAACCCACTAATTTCGCCGTTCGCGTTTTCGACGCTCCCGGAGGACCACCCGCTGGGAACCCGCAGGCCTGCTAAATTCGAGCCCCTGATGTCTTTAATTTAAACCCTGCTAAAGTTTATGGAAATGAGGAGGTAAAAGTTTAATAAAACTCTCATTATAATCTTTTTTGATTGCAAAATTGCTGAGAATTTATTTCTGCTCTATTATACTCAATTGTGTTGGTACCCATGTTGCATGGGAGATGATTGCTAGGATAGTTTTAAGTGCCAGTTTGTATGGTGTAAGTTTACTGGTTTTTATAGGTATGATTTCCTTCTGTGTAATCAAACACTTGTAGAGATTCCACCAAAACATGATGGATTGTGCCATCTTAAGTAATGTTGTGAAGTACATCTTCCATTTGCCAAAGGTGAATTGTTTTTTCTGGAAATAATAGTGAACATTTTGTTACACAAAATAAAAACTGAAAGCTCTGGAAGTACACAGCACGTCAATCAGTAACTGAGAGAAAGACATTAACATTTCAGATGTAACCCTTCAGAACATCAGTTACAACTGAAAAGTTCATCTAACTGGCCTTCAGAGACCTTGGGGCCGATTTTCGTACGGCCAAGCGGGTGCGTTCCTAAAATGGCGGAATCTCGGAGCGGGTTCGAAGCCCGGCTCCAACACGCTGACTTCCTGGTTCCCCAGTGACACATTCGGGTGCGCACACAGTTCCCGAATGCAGAACTCCCACCGGCAATTAAAGCCGGCCAGATGCTGCTTTAGATAATTAGGTAGATAGTTGAGGTACTTGACAGACCTCATTGAGTGGAGATTTTGGCAGGGGTGCAATTTTGAAGGATCCTCAGTGTGTTTCCCGTGCTGTGGGAAACACTCCCTGTTGGAGCAGACGTGTTTCAGCCAGCAGCCAGTGGGAGATGCAAAGGATTATTTGACAGGTGGTGGGAGAACCTCATTTATTGCAGCAGGGCACTCTGTCACTTCAGACAACGTTTTGGCTGCAACACCTTTGTCTTTCCACTCAAAATTATTAATTTATACCCGAAACTCTGCTGTGCAAACACATTTACCTGCTTTGCGGACCCCCTCAAACTCACACTGTCAGGATGGGGGGGCACCATGGCTGCATTCATCACTTCATCTGAGGACGAGCAACATCACCGGCCTCGCCAGGCACGGTGTCCACCTCCGCCACGTGGAGCTCCACAACACAGTGCTGCGCCACAGGCACCTGCACAAGAGCACGGAGGGCAACAACAGTGAGAGCGACGTCGCAGGAGGCACTACCCTCACCACAGGTCTACAGACCGAGGCTCAGCTTCCTGGACCTCTCTGAGGAGCAGTGCATATGGAGGCTCAGAGTCAGTCGCCAGGTACTCGCAGACATCTGCAGCCTCCTTCATGCTCCCGGCTGGGCCGAGCAGCATCTCCTTACCTGTCGCTGTCAAAGTTACCACTGCCCTCAACTTCTTCGCCTCTGGATCATTCCAGGGTTCCACCGGGGACATCGCCAGGGTCTCAGTCGTCTGCACACAAGTGCATAAGGCAGGTCACCGACGGCTTGTTTCGCAGGGCCTCGCACTATATCAACTTCCCCATGGATGACCTCAGCCAGACGGAGAGGGCAGTGGGATTCCACACTGTGGCTGGCTTCCCACGGGTGCAGGGTGTAATCGATTGCACCCATATAGCAATACGAGCACCTCCACATGAGCCAAGACTGTTCATCAACAGGAAGGGCCATCACTCCATCAACACTCAGCTCATCTGTGACCACCGCAAGAGATTCCTTCACGTGTGCGCCAGATACCCTGGCAGCTGCCACAATGCCTTCATCCTCCAGGAATCCAACATCCCGCCCCTCTTCCACGCACCGAACACCCGCAAGGGCTGGCTCCTCGGGGACAAGGGATACCCCCTGCACACGTGGCTCATGACACCTCTGAGGAACCCCATCACCGAGCAACAGCGTCCATATAACGACAGCCACATCGCTACCAGGTGTACAATTGAGCATGCTATAGGGCTGCTCAAGATGCACTTCAGGTGCCTTGATCATTCTGGGGGAGAGCTTCAATACGCACTAGACAGAGTGGGACGCATTATAGTCGTCTGTTGTGCCCTGCATAACATGTCACAACAGAGAGGGGTACCGCAGGAGGAGGCCCCATCCACATCTGCCACCCATACTGAGGAGGAGGAGGAGGAGGCGGAGGAGGAGCAACCCATGGGCAGAGCAGCGGCTCACCTGGCTGCTCGTGAGGCCAGGGAGTCACTGATATGTGAACGGTTCTCCTAACATCAGACAATGTGAACAGTCCAGTCCTCACCACCTGGACAGAGCACCGGCCACACCAGCCCCCCCCGCCCGCCCCCTGCTCAAAATAGTCATACAACTACACATACACCCACTGTGGAGTGACCCAATGGGTAGCATCAAGTGTGGGCGTTCATGGTGAACCTCATGAAAGGGACTTATTACACAAGCCAGTCAAGAATGGCCAAGACGTGGCAATATAATACTTAATGTGCCATTAAGAAAAATAAAATATAAATAAAAAACATGACAAACCGTCAAACACCCTTGTGCATCCCCTTTGTGCTCACAAAACCTTTCCCTTTCTCTTCCGACTACTCCTACGTGGTGCATCCCCTGTGGCTGCAATAGAGGTAGTGGCAGGTTGCTTTTGTTCATGCCCTGACCGATTAGATGCTTTGGGCCAACTCCCTCTGGGTTTCGGTGCGGCCACCTGGAGAGGAGGCAGCATTGCGGGTACTGGTTGAGAGGGGGGCAATGGGTGAGACGTGGGGGCGCATTGTGTACTTCCACGTCCCTTTCGCCATCATCCCTCCCCTGGGCCAGGCCCACACCACTCCTACCACCCTGCTGGAAGTCAGTTTGGAGGACATGTGTGAAGCCTTGTAAGGCCAGTGCCAGAGTATCTGCCTGCCTGTTTAAGGCGGCAGAAAGTTGCTCACCCTGAGTCCGAAGGGCCGTTGTCAGGGCCTCAATGGACTCACTGGTGAGCCGTGCTTGAAGCTCGATGGAGGCTAGCCTCCCCTCCATCGCAGACATTCCCACACTTACCCGCGACACTATCTCAGAGATTCCTTCCCTGTACCTGTGACAGTATCTCAGAGATTCCCTCCCGTCCCTGTGACAGTATCTCAGAGATTCCCTCCTGTACCTGTGCCACCATTCCACTCATGCAGGAGTTGGACTCCTCCATCCTCTGCGTGATTGTGGAGAGTGTGCGTGGCACCTGTTCCAGCACCTCGCAAATGTGCTGCTGCCCCTCGATCATTCTCCTTTTAAAGGATGACCCCCAGGTTTCAGCATCTGTGTCCAGCTGAGCAGAGCCTGGAGAAGAGTGCTCCCACCGATGCGGACTCTCCACAGCTGCCCCTGCCACCAGTGTCTGCTCGTGCTCATGTGTGTGGTGACTCACCATGTTCGACTCCAACTAAGTGATGACGGGGACCCACCGAGGTGTGTGTATCTGTGCTGGTGGATGGCTCGCTCAGATGTGACGGTGCCCTCTCAGAGGCCAGCAGGTCCTCTGAGGAATCGCCCTCCGCCGTCACAGCGGTCGCTGAAGGCCCTGTAAGAGAACAGAAGGCAATATTAAGCATGATGACAGATGTTGAGGTGCTGAAGATGGCAAGGCATGTTAACATCATTTGCTATTGTGAGTGCTGAATGTTAAAGTTCTGTCACCAGCCGTTTGTCAGGTGCCAGTCTCGGTGTCCCTGATGGACAGGCACTCGAGGGTGCGGCTTAGTTCCAGAGCCTCCTGCTCCACGTCTGTGAGGACGACCAGATGTTGCGGTCCCCCTCTGGTCCTCGCCCTCTCCCGTGCATTCTGGGCTCTCGTCTCCTATAAGGGGAGAAAGTAGAGAGGTGTGAGTGAGGGTTGGTGACGTGGCCAACCGCTGAATGCATTAGTTTGGGTGAGGCTGACCGTGAAAGAGATGCATCAGAGGGTGAGTATGAGACAGAGCCACGACATTGTATGAGGATTGGATTGAGTGGTAGTGGTGGGATGAGTACTGGGGAGGTGAGTAAGTGCAGGTAAGTTGAGGATGAGGTTTGAGTGGGTGTGAGGAGTGATGTGATAGAGCAGTGTTGGCAGTTCAGAAGGAGTTGTGGGGTGGGGGCGGTGATGTGGCAGACGGAGTGTAGGAGAATGAGTAAGTATACTCACTTTGGCTGACCTAGTTAGGTCATTGAAGCGCTTCCTGCACTGGACCCAGGTGTGGGAGATGTTGCTGCTGCTGCTGACCTCCTCTGCCACCTCGAGCCACGCCTTCTTGGTGGCAGAGACAGGCCACTTCCTCCCGTCCGTCGGGTAGAAAATATACCTCCTCCTCTTCACCCCATCCAATAGGACCTGGAGTGAGGCATCGGTAAATCTGGGAGCAGCCTTTCCCCTGGGCTGCTCCACGCTGCACTTTTGGTTCTTTGCTGCACTGGAAGACTGCCCCTTTAAATGGAGCTCCTCCAGCTGACAGTCTGTGATGAGGGTGCGCAGTCCGCCCACTGCGCAGCTTTCGGATGGGAAACCTAGAAGCCAAGGTAAGTGGCTTCAATTTACCCGCGATCGCGTGGGGAACGGACTGATTTTACTGGGAGGGTTACCCACGCGCCCAGTCTGCCATCCCGCCTCCCTGGTAATATCGGGACCCTTGTGCCAGCCGACCGAGTGTGAGATCGAGCAGAACTGCTCAATTCCTTAGAGCCCTATCAATACACCCGACTGAATGCAGATTTTATTTTTGGTGGCATTCACAATAGAAGGGGTGTAGCCAAAGCCTCTGGTGATAGCCAGCCATATAAAACTGCTGTTTTTGTAAGGTCTGTTTTGTCAGAGCCGATACTGGTATTGGGCAAAACTGTCACCAGAACGACAAGAAGTGCCACTCCCACCCCCAGAAGGAGATAACACTAGTAGAGAATGGACAGCTGGTACAAACTGGAAATATGTGTTAGTGAACGCAATTACATCGCATGCATTGCACCCACCCAGATTATTACCCAAGGCGTGACTACACCATTTAAAACAAGAGACCAAAATGTTATCCCCTTTCACAAATCAGAGTTTGAGAAGTGAATCCATCTCATTGATGCTCCAAACTAAAACCTTTAGGAAACATAGTCAGCTTTCCAGTTCCTATGGACCTAAGACATTGGGCAGGCCAATTACCATTTTGCAGTTTGCCTGAGCTGGTGGAATGGATTCTCCACTGTTTACAACAATTAAGCAGTTCTGTCTTGTTTTAGTCTGGTCGTTCCTTTATTTTAGTCACAATTTTTGGGTTGGCGAAGGCGGAAGACTTGCGTAAGGTGGGGGGTGGCTGGCCAGATCTCTGCCCCTTTTGGTTAAGCTGTAAAATTCCGACTGGACGGGGCAGTCACTTCTTGGGCTTGGGTCTTTTGATGACATTCAGAGATGGGATTGTTCAGATGACGCACCCAAAGAAGGGTAGAAAAGGCCCAAAAATGTAACAACCACCTTAACAGCAAGATTGCTCCAGGGCTGAATACTCATCGTGTTCCATGACTACATCTTGGGATCTCATATTAATGATATTTGTTGTGTGGTCACCTGGAACAATTTGCACACCTTCACCAGGCATTAATGCCTAAATTTAGTTGAAGACGCTTGCTCTTCTGAACTTTCTCTCCTTATTCTGCTGTACAAGAGCTTCCCTTCTAGCCTGATATTACTTGGCTAGCCGCCAGCAGCATGTGATGAAGAAGAGAATGAGATTACCTACTTCAGACTTTTTCATCTAAGAAGCACCCACCCAACATCCCTACAGTCTTTGCAGGGTTTTTCATACCCCAGTTATCCTCATTTGGCAAAATAATGAACTCTAGCCTCGGGGGTGGGGCTTGTTTTATAGGCAGTGCGAGAGCAGGGAGACGATATCACATGGAAATACCTTGAATGTCACAATGCCAGGCACACCTCAAAGCTTCTTAAAGGGAGATTACCCCCGATGATTTTTTTTCTCTTCCAGGAATTTCAAAATTTGCAGATGACACAAAACTTGGAATTGTAGTAAACAGTGAGGAGGATAGTGATAGACTTCAAGAGGATATAGACAGGCTGGTGGAATGGGCGGACACATGACAGATGAAATTTAACGCAGAGAAGTGAGAAATGATACATTTTGGCAGGAAGAACGAGGAGAGGCAATATAAACTAAATGGTACAACTCTAAAAGGGGTGTAGGAACAGAGAGATCTGGGGGTTTTTGTGCACAAACCTTTGAAGGTTGCAGGACAGGTTGAGAAAGCAGTTAAAAAAGCATACAGGATTCTGGGCTTTATAAATAGAGGCATAGAGTACAAGCAAAGAAGTTATGATGAACTTTTATAAAACACTGGTTCGGCCACAACTGGAGCATTGTGTCCAGTTCTGGGCACCGCACTTTAGGAAAGATGTGAAGGCCTTAGAGAGGGTGCAGAAAAGATTTACTAGAATGGTTCCAGGGATGAGGGACTTTAGTTACGTGGATAGACTGGAGAAGCTGGGGTTGTTCTCCTTAGAGCAGAGACGGTTGCGAAGAGATTTGACAGAGGTATTCAAAATCATGAAGGGTCTAGACAGAGTAGATAGAGAGAAACTGTTCCCATTGGCGGAAGGGTCGAGAACCAGAGGGCATAGATTTAAGGTGATTGGCAAAAGAACCAAAGGTGACATGAGGAAAAACTTTTTTACGCAGCGAGTGGTTAGGATCTGGAATGCGCTGCCTGAAAGGGTGATGGAGGCAGATTCAATTGTGGCTTTCAAAAAGGAAATGGATAAATACTTGAACAGAAAAAATTTGCAGGGCTACGGGGAAAGGGCAGGGGAATAGGACTAGCTGGATTGCTCTTACAAAGAGCCAGCATGGATTCGATGGGCCGAATGGCCTCCTTCTGTGCTGTAATGTTTCTATGGTTCTATGAATATGACCCATTCCTAGATCAATTCAGCAGCGTGTGAATAATGCTCTTCAGAAGGAAAATTAAAATTCCAGCAAAGATACTTTACTTCTGGCCTCTGCTGAGTTAGCTGTTCTTGACATGGGAGGGTGGAGTGGTAGATATATACAATTGGCTTCAGTATTCCCTCCCATAAAAACAGTGAGGAGGAGGCCATTCAGCCCCTCGAGCCTGTTCCACCATTCAATGAGATCATGGCTGATCTGTATTTTAACTCCATCTACCCACCTTGCTTCCGTAACCCTTAATACCCTTGCCTCACAAAAATCTATCAATCTCAGCTTTTAAATTTATAATTGACCCCCAGCCTCAACATCTTTTTGGGGGAAGAGAGTTCCAAATTTCCACTGCCCTTTTTGTGAAGAAGTGCTTCCTGATTTCTCTCCTGAATGGCCTAACTCTAATTTTAAGATTATTCCCTCTTGTTCTGGATTCCCCCACCAAAGGAAATAGTTTCTCTCTATCTACTCTATTGAATCCTTTTATCATTTTAAACACCTCAATTAGATCAACCTTCTAAACTCAAGGGAATACAAGCTGAGTCTATGTAACCTGTCTTCATAATTTAACCCTTTTAGCCCTGATATCATTCTGGTGACTCTGCACTGTACCCCCTCCAAGGCCAATATATCCTTCCTGAGATGCGGTGTCGAGGACTGAATGCTGTTCTCCAGATGGGGTCTAACCAGAGCTCTGTACAGCTGTAACATAATTTCCACCCCCTTTGTATTCCAGCCCTCAAGATAAAGGTCAACATTCCATTAGCCTTTTAATTATTTTTTGTATCTGTCCTCTAGCTTTTAGTGATTTCTGTATATGGGATCCCTAAATCTCTCTGCTCCTCCACAGTTTCGTGCTTCTCACCATTTAGAAAATACTCTGATCTATCTTTCTTAGGTCCAAAGTGGGTGACCTCACACTTCCCCACATTGAACTCCATCTGCCACAGTTTTTCCCACTCTCTTAATCTATCAATGTCCCTTTGCAACTTTCTGCTCCCATCTACACTACTTACTATGCCACCTAACTTGGTGTCGTCAGCAAACTTGGATATACGGCTCTCTATTCCTTCATCTAAGTCATTTATAAATATAGTGAAAAGCTGAGGCCCCAGTACAGATCCCTGGGGGACACCACTAGTCACATCCTGACAATTGAAGTACATACCCATACCTATTATCCCTACTCTGTCTCATACCTCCTAATCAATTCTCTACCCATGTCAACAGGTTGCCTCCAATTCCATGCGCTCTCATTTTTGTTAACAGTCTCTTATGTGGAACTTTGTCGAATACTTTCTGGAAGTCCATATAAATAACATCCATAGACACTTCCTTATCTATCACGTTAGTAACCGCCTGAAAAAACTGAACTAGGTTAGTTAGACATGACTTACCCTTTACAAATCTACGCTGGCTCTCTGATCAGTTCATGTTTGTCCAAGTGCTCAAAACTCTGTCCCTAATAACAGATTCTAGTAACTTCCCCACAACAGATGTTAGACTAATAGGCCTATCATTTCCTAGTTTATCTTTCCTACCCTTCTTAATAATGGAGAGACATTGACAGTTTTCCAATCCAAGGGGACAATTCCTGAATCAAGAAAGTTTTGTGAGAGCATGACTAAAGTATCTGCAATTTCCTCACCTACTTCTTTTAATATCCTGGGGTGGAAACCATCAGGTCCTGGAGATTTGTCCATCTTCAGTCTCATTATTTTCTCCATTACTAGTATTTTATTATATTAAATCTAGAAAGTTCCTCCCCTTAATTTAATTTTAGTTTTTCTCGTATCTCTGGTACTTTATCCTCTTCTTCTACTGTGAAGACCGATACAATGTAATTATTTAGCAAATCTGCCATTTCCTTATTTTTAATTACAATATCACCTGCGTTTGACTTTACCCTCAGCCACCCTCTCTCTTAATATACTTGTAAAAACTTTTAATGTCATACTTGATATCCCTCAAGTTTCTTCTCATTCTCTTTTTTTACTACTTTCTTTGTATCCCTTTGCTGTTCTTTATATCTCTCCCAGTTTGCGGAATCTCTACTGTTCTTTGCATTTGTGTAAGCCCTTTCTTTTAGTTTTCTATTATCTCTTACTTCTCCTGTTGACCAAGATTGTTTAATTTCACAAGTAGAGCTCTTGCCCTTTAGGGGCATGTACAGGTCTTGTACTAAATACCTCTGAACACCTCCCTGTGTTCATCTGTAGTTTTACCAGTTAACCATTCTGCCCAGTTTACTGTGGTCAATTTCTGGCTCATCCCTTCAAAGTCCGCTTTACCTAAATTTAAAACCTTGGTTTGTGACTCATCCGTCTCCCTCTCAAACCTAATATCGAATTCCATCATGTTATGGTCACTGTTAGCTAGGTGTCCACTTACCGTTAGATTGTGGACCAACTCTGGCTCATCACAACACTACATCTAGTATGGCCTGTCCTCTTGGTGGTTCAAAAACATATTGTTCCAGAAAACTGTCTTGAATACACTCAAGAAATTCACTGCCTTTGGGACTCGAGCTGTTCTGCGTCTCCCACTCTACGTGAAAATTAAAGCCTCCTATTGTAACCACTCTGCTTTTGCAACAACAAAGAAAAAAGTCATTACTTATAACCACACATAAACGTTGTTGCAATATAGCCTTTCCTCTCACGATCAGAAACTCTGAAAGTGAAAACAAGTCCCTTGCGTATTGGGTATTTGCAGGACCCGCTTCACTTTGTTTCATCGTTTTAAAGTATTCACACGCAAAGAAATTACTTCTAATATAAGTTAACCATCAAGGATCCACTGCAGCTCTGTTTGCACTCAGTTTATGCTGAACCATACTGCAACTAACTGAAGGGTTTAAAAGGAGCAGAGGTTTAAATCATCGAACCATCCAGCACAGAAGGAGGCCATTCGGCCCATCATGCCTGTGCCGGCTCTCTGAAAGTGCTATCCAATTAGTCCCACTGCCCTGCCCTTTCCCTATAGCCCTGCAAATTTTTCCTTTTTAAGTATTTATCCAATTCCCTTTTGAAAGTTACTATTGAATCTGCTTCCTCCGCCCTTTCAGGCAGTGAATTACAGATCATAACAACTCGCCGAATAAAAAAATGTCCTCATCTCCCCCTGGCTTTTTTGCCAATTACCTTAAATCTGTGTTCCCTGGTTACTGACCCTTCTGCCAGTGGAAACAATTTGTCCCTATCTACCCTATCAAAACCCTTCATAATTTTGAACAACTCTATTAAATCTCCCCTTAACCTTCTCCGCTCTAAGAAGAACAATCCCATTTTCTCTAGTCTTTCCACATAACTGAAACCCCTCATCCCTAGTAAATGCAAGTCTTTTTTTTTAAAGTTGCTGGTTTGTGCTGTTTGAATTTTATGGGCCTGGAGCTTGACAAACCAGATTTGTTGTGTCAGCAACTTGAGATGTGGCGAAATTAAGGGAGCGTGGATTGAAATGTTGTACGTGACCCCCCTTAGGCTGTACCCACCCACCACTGATCCCACAAAGACCAATAGCTCGGATACACCCCGTTGTAAACTTCAGCCTCGTGGTTGTTTTGCTGCCTTGCGTCTACAGCACCAAGCGGTCAGTGTCGGTGCCAGATTGCCCTCTCGCCTGTGTAAAGGGTCCATGTTAAGACTTGCAACAACAGCCAGCTGAGACGTATTAGAGTCGTCACAGGGCAGACTTTAAACAGGAATGCACTTGGGTTGGGAGCGAGCCGCATCGAATTTCACAAATCAAAGCCACTCCCTCGGATTACAGGCAAAGGCCCCCCGTCGCCAATTTGGAAACTAAAAATTAAAATGTTTATTTACCAATTCCCAACCTGGGCACTCCTTCGCCTGGTTTATTTTGGGTTTCAACAGAGTAAATAGGGAGAAACTCTTTCCACTGGCAGGCAGGTCGGTAACCAGAGGACACAGATTTAAGATAATTGGCAAAAGAACCAGAGGGGAGAGGAGATGACATTTTTTTTCCACAGCGAGTTATAATGATCTGGAATGCGCTGCCTGAAAGGGCGGTGGAAGCAGATTCAATAATAACTTTCAAAAGGGAATTAGATAAATACTTCAAGGGAAAAATTTACAGGGCTATGGGGGAAAGAACAGGGGGGAGTGGGATAATTGGATAGCTCTTTGAAAGAGGCGGCACAGGCACGATGAGTCAAATGGCCTCCTTCCGTTCTGGATGATTCTGTGAACACAACAGCGTGAAGATTTCATCATTACACTTCACTGAGGTACAGACATGACGGCTCGATACCACAATGTGATGGTCCACTGGCCAGAAATAACAAAGCCCCAATCTTGCTGATTTCCACCAACACAAACCTCCTGCCCCTAACTCTTCCCAAATCAAGCTTGTGCTACCTCAAGACTATGAGGACAGGTTGCACAGACAAGGCTTGTATTCCCTCAAGTATAGAAGATTAAGGGGTGATCTAATTGAGGTGTTTAAGATGATTAAAGGATTTGATGGGGTAGATAGAGAGAAACTATTTCCTCTGGTGGGAGAACCCAGAACAAGGAGGCATAACCTTAAAATTAGGGCCAGGCCGTTCAGGGGTGATGTCAGGAAGCACTTCTTCACACAAAGGGGAGTGGAAATCTGGAACTCTCTCCCCCAAAAAGCTGTTGAGGCTGGGGGTCAATTGGAGGTTTCAAGACTGAGATCGCTCGATTTTTGTTAGGCGAGGGTATTAAGGGTTACGGAACCAAGGCGGGTAAATGGAGTTAAGATACAGATCAGCCGTGATCTGATTGAATGGCGGAACAGGCTCAAGGGGCTGAATGGCCTCCTCCTGTTCCTATGACTCAGCTTCTCTGTACCGGTCTACTGAACTTCGACCTCCACGGATGCCGCCAACCCTGCCTGGCCTTGATCCATTGGCTAGCTTACCAATGAGCCAATGCCCTCATTCCACCCCATACGTCTGCCCTTTGTCCCACAGTATATCCTACCTCATGGCCTCGAACCGATTTGATCACTGGTCCACTCTTTCCCAACTTGGGAGGTTTTATGTTAAATGAGTTCTACAATTTTTTTCCCCTTAAGCCTCTTGGCTTCGCTACTTCTCGCCCTGACTTAAAAGCCTCATCATTTCAATTGTGGTGTCAAATTTCTTCCAGGTCAGCTTGGCTCAGAGTCCGAAGGTTGCGGATTTCAGCCCCACTAGGGGCCAGAGCACATGATCTAGGCCGGCGCGCTTGAACAGTACTGAGGGTGTGCTGCTTTGTCGGAGGTGCCAACTTTCGGATGAGGCCCCGCCTGCCAGCTCAGGTGAAAGTACAAGAGCCTGTGGCACCATTGGAAGAAGAGAGGGGAGGGAGGAAGAGAATTGTCCTGGGACCAACATTCCTCCCTCAAACAACGCCACCAAAATCGGAGCCACTGGGTCTATCATTCGTTCCCCTTTTGTGGGATCTTGCTCTGTGCAAATTGGGCTGATGTGTTTGCCAACATAACAACAGTGACCACACTTCAAAAGTGATCCATTGTAAAGTGGTCTTCAGGATATGATGTGGCACCACAGTAATGTGAGATCGTTCAGCCTCTTTACTACTGCTCAGTCTCATCTCATCCATGCCCAGAGCCTTTGGGTTTTTGTTACGTTAAAGGCACTATTCAAAAGCAAGGCTTGACATAAAGACTTCCCCACACGAAGAGGACAAATACAGTGCATATGTTAAGTGACCACTCGTAACATAGCCACCCAACTGTTGGTGACACCCAGGTGTCGGCCTAAGCTCACTGGTAGCACTCTCACCTCTGAGTCAGAAGGTCGTGGGCTCAAGCCCCACTCCAGAGACTTGAGCACGTAATCCAGGTTGACACTCCCAGTGCAGTACTGAGGGAGTGCTGCACTGTCAGAGGTGCTGTCTTTTGTGTGAGACGTTAAACCAATGCCACGTCTGCCCTCTCATGTGGACATACAAGATCCCACGACCACTATTTGACGAGCAGGAGAGTTCTCCCCGGTGTCCTGGGCCAATATTTATCCCTCAACCAACATCACTGAAACAGATTACCTGGTCATTATCTCATTGCTGTTTGTGGGATCTTGCTGTGCGCAAATTGGCTGCTGCGATTCCTACATCACAACAGTGACTACACTTCAAAAAAGTGAAGTGCTTTGGGACGTCCTGAGGTGGTGAAAGGCGCTATATAAATTTATTAGAATTATTCATGCACCATCTCTAGCCAGAATCTCCGCAAATAATTCACTTGATAACTTGTAGTTTTCAGGTACTTTTAGCACCAGATCCTGCCCTGTCAAACCAGCGGGTGCTAATTCAAGCCTCTGTGGGCATCAGACCCCAGCACACTGCAATAACACTGTGGCCTAGCCCAGTGCAAACATGTTGCACGTCAAGAGACTGGTTTAATATTTTTAAACAGAGATCATTACAGTCTGGAGGATTAATCGAGTCCAGGGAATCGCATACCAAGAGTAGAGTAAAATTCTGACACTGCTTCCAATTCACTCCCAGTAGAAGAGAGAAACTTGCCCTCTCTCCAACTAAGACCACTTAACTTGGCTTCATTCCCACTGCAATCCCTGGCTCTGGGGAAGAAGCTACACAGATGTGTCAATGGGGCACTGCATCTACATACCGGAGTTTAAAGGGGTAGAGTAACTTCTTGAAACTATTGAACTGTCACCTAGAGAGAGGGGATAAATGTGTTCTAAATGGGCACTTGAGAGAAAGACGTGGTTTAATAAATGTGGTTCTGGAGAAGCAGGAATGCTGAAGGGCGACATACCGTCCTGTCATAACAATATCATGCAAAGTGGTGCAGATCAATGTTTGATTATTGTGGCATGTGTTTGCAACCACATAAGACAGTTAAATCAATTTAAAGAGTCAACTGTAAAACCAAATGAATCCATACCAAAAATAGCAGTGCGATGCAATAATTGACTGAGTAAGACAGTGAACTGTACAAAGAGTAAACACAAAAAATCTCCTCCCATTTCCCGCTCCCCTCACGTGTACGTCATGACGTTCTGTACGTGGTTTTGCGTAATCGAGGCGTAAAGATGGCGGCGGTGAGGCGAGTGTTGAGAGGAGCTGTAGCAGGGGGAGTGCTGTTGGGGAAGCGGCTCCCGAGTGGCCTGGACATTCACAGGCGGTGTAGGTATTGGCATCTGAGGTACAAAAAAAAGCTTTAATACGTGCGCTTCGTGTGGGGAGCCTGGAGCGGATCCAGGTAACGTGCGGCCCCTGCGCACACTCCCTGCAGGAGTCCCAGCTTCCGGCTGAAATGTCCCGAGTGTTGGTGTTCACCTCTGATGTCCCCGAAGAAAGACTTGCATTTACATAACGCCTTTCACAACCAATGGATGTCCCAAAGCGCTTCCCAGTGTACTTTTTTGAAGTGTGGTCATCGTAATGTAGGAAATACAGCAGCCAATTTGCGCACAGCAAGATCCCACAAACAGCAATGAGATAAATACCAGATAATCTGTTTTGGTGATGTTAGTTGAAGGATAAATATTAGCGAGGACATCAGAGACAACTCCCTTGAATGGTGCTGTGGGATCTTTTACCATCCACCTAACGGCAGACAGGGCCTCAGTTTAACGTTTCATCCAAAAGACGGCACCTCCGACTGTGCAGCACTTCCTCGGTACTGCATTGGAGTGTCAGCTTGGATTATGTGCACAAGTCTCAGGTGGACATAAAAGATCCTAGGACACTATTTGAAGGAGAGAAGGGTAGTTCTTCCAGTGTCACTGTCAGAGGTGCTGGTAGTAATCCTATAACCCACTGATAGCCACCTGAAACTAGAGCCAGAAATCCCATGCACTGCACAAGGTGCAGTCAGGATCCCCAGTTGATGCTACTCTCAATAAGGCCCATCTCTCCCTATCTCCTTGGACTCTGGTTCCGTGTGAACTGGGAACCTGTCATTACTGATCTGTACTTGGACTTCAGACGTCAAAACAGTCCGGTACAGACCTGAACCAAACCAAGAGATCGCACAAAGGGCAGTAGGGTCAGTGTTAGGGGCACTTCTTACAGGGCACAGTGTCCTAAACTCAGCTCAACACCAACATTTCTAAATTTCTAACCACCTCTTGGGCTCAGTGTCAATAAAAGAGTTTTCATAGGATGATAGAAATTATAGTACAGGAGGAGGCCATTCGGCCCCGGTGCTCTCTCTTGGAACCCCATTCCCCCAGATCCTTTTATATTCCTCCTTTTCAAATATTCATCTCATTCCCTTTTAATTGAACTGTTAGTCTCTACCTCAATATCCACAATGTGGAGATGCTGGTGATGGACTGGGGTTGACAATTGTAAACAATTTTACAACACCAAGTTATAGTCCAGCAATTTTATTTTAAATTCACAAGCTTTCGGAGGCTTCCTCCTTCCTCAGGTGAACGAAATGAAATCCTCGAAATGAAATCGCATTTATAATTCACAGAACAATGCTTGGTGATTACAGACAGTTTTTTCAACTGCCCGTTGCCAAGGCAATCAGTGTGCAGACAGACAGGTGTTACCTGCCAGGTCTCACAGAATATACAAATCACCAAAAAAAACCAACAAACAAAAAAAACAGAGATAGAGAGGTAGAAACATAGAAAAGACAGCAACTGACCCGTTATATTAAAAACAGATAACATTTGTTCGCTGGTGGGGTAACGTGTAGCGTGACATGAACCCAAGATCCCGGTTGAGGCCGTCCTCATGGGTGCGGAACTTGGCTATCAATTTCTGCTCGACGATTTTGCGTTGTCGTGTGTCTCGAAGGCCGCCTTGGAGTACGCTTACCCGAAGGTCGGTGGATGAATGTCCATGACTGCTGAAGTGTTCCCCGACTGTATCCACATGTGGTGAAGCATCTCATGGTCTAATAGCCCTCAGTTCAAGAACCTTCCTCCTCCCTTCCCCCTTGTTTTTTCCAGTGAGAATCCTTGGTTTCCGCCCCCTAGTTCCCTATTTGCCCACCAATGGAAGCAATCTTTCACTATTTACTCAGAGTAAAGTTTCCAGGTTTCACTCACCCCTTTACTGGCTGCTGCTCTTTCAATGCCGCTCCCACTCACCATGTTGCTGCTGCTGCTCCCGGCTCTGCAGGAAATGCTGGTCCCCGCACCCACCCCCACCCCCACCCCCACCCCCACCCCCTTCTGTTCCCCCCACCGCCCGACCCCCAGTCTCCCTCTCTTCCACCCACCCAAGCTCTAATTCCTCCTGACCCCCCAGTCCCCTGTCTCCCTCCCCCCCCCCCAAAGCCTCAAGTCCCTGGTCTCCCTCTCTCCCCATTCTCCCTTTCTTTCCCCCCCCCCAGTCTCCCAATCCCCTGACCCCTAGTCACTATCTCCCTTCCCCACACTGAGCCCCAACAGTTCATAATTAAAGCTGGGAACAGAAAGTTGGTGCCAAATCTTTGTACTTAAAATGAATTGCTCCCCACTGACTAACTGAGGATGTCTCCTAAGCAACATGCTTTGGAGGAGCAGTGTGTAACATTGTTTTTACATTTATAGATTTAAATTTCAAACTGGATGAGAAGACAGCCCACAGTTGCCTGGACCTTTTCAAGAAAGAGACAGGAGTCATCTACCGCAGGATAGGTGTTGACCCAAGCAAAGTGCCAAGAAACCCTGAGCGCTTCAGAGAGTGGTCAGTGGTCTTGGCTGACACGACTCTGTCAGCTGGGAGGCATTACTGGGAGGTGACAGTGAAGCGGTCACAGGAGTTCCGAATTGGTGTGGCGGAAATTAATATATCACGAGAAGAATGTATTGGTGCCAACGACTGCTCCTGGGTGTACGCCTATCTCCAGAGGAAGTGGTACTCCATGACCTCCAATGAGATGGTACCAGTCGACTTTTTTGGAAAGCCCGATCGAGTGGGCTTTCTCCTGGACTGTGAAGGCAGGAAACTCAGTTTAGTAGACGTTGAGAAAGCTGCTGTCGTCAGCACGATAACGGCCGAGTTCAGAATGCCACTCGTTCCAGCCTTTGCGTTGTGGGATGGAGAACTCTTAACACATCCAGGCATGGACATACAAGGCATCTGAATCTCTCCAGCCTGACAGTTAAGGTGCCTGATATCTGGAATTCATTCTGTTCACTGTGTGCTTGTCAAACATTTCTAAGGAATCAGCTACCTCCTATAATCTGGCACTAGTCAAAGCTCGGCTCCTTCAACATAGGCTTTGAAGCAGAGTTTTTCTTTTGACCTTTCAAGACACTACTTGAAGCCCGTGTCCATGTTCTGTCCAGCTTTGAGAAATATGTGATTGCTGCTCTCATTGTGATCAGTGTAACCTGCCCAGGATATTCAAACGGCCTTTCTTATACTTAAAATGTTGAAGAGAATTTTGCCAAAAGAGAACTTGATCCCTGTTGACAATGTGGCTGAGGCAAAAGATCGGCTTCTGTCTTTGTTGGCCGGGCTCCAGTTCCGTTCTTGTGAAACCCTCTCTATATTGGCTTCTTGCAAGCTGGTGATGCAATTACCCAAACTGTAACTAAGAGGAATCCAGTTCAAGGTTTACACACCTTTTGTCGCGACCTCCTGGACCCGCATCAAAGCTTAGAGATAAATGGAGCAACCGAGGGTCCTGGAGCTATAATTATGAGTATTCTATGTGTTGTACTCAAATATTTTATTAAAAATTATGTAACAACAACTTGTATTTTTACAGCGCCTTTAACGTAGTAAAACGTCCCAAGACACTTCACAGGAGTGATTATCAAACTAATTTTGACACCGAGCCACATAAGGAGATATTAGGACAGGTGACCAAAAGCTTGGTCAAAGAGGTAGGTTTTAAGGAGCGTCTTAAAGGAGGAGAGAGAGGTAGAGAGGTTTAGGGAGGGAATTCCAGAGCTTAGGGCCTAGGCAGCCAATGGTGAAGCGATGGAAATTGGGGATGTGCAAGAGGTCAGGATTGAAGGAACGCAGAGATCTCGGAGGGTTGTAAGGCTGGAGGTGGTTACAGAGATAGGGTGGGGCGAGGCCACGGAGGGATTTTAAAATCGAGGCATTGCCAGACTGGAAGCCAATGAGGGTCAGCGAGCACAGGGGTGATGGGTGAACGGGACTTAGTGAGAGTTAGGATACGGGGCAGCAGCGTTTCGATGAGCTCAAGTTTACAGAGGGCGGAAGAAGGGAGGCTGGCCAGGAAGGCATTGGACTAGTCGAGTCTGGAGGTAACAAAGGCACGGATGAGGGTCTGAGCAGCAGATGAGCTGAGGCAGGAGCGGAGACGGGCGATGTTACGGAGGTGGAAGTAGGTGGTCTTGGTGGTGGAGAGGATATGGGGCCAGAAGCTCAGCTCAGGTTCAAATAGGACGCCAAGGTTGCGAATGTTCTGGTTCAGCCTCGGACAGTGGCCAGGGAGAGGAAAAATTTGGCGGCCTCCTGTGCTGTAAGATTGTATGATTCTATGTTTAGAGAGCCAGGAGTTTTGTGATGATGACTAACGTAAAGTGCATCCAAGATCTTGTAAAATAATATAGTTAGAAAGATAAAAATGGCAACATTGTAACGTGCAGTTGGAAGATGAAGCAGATAGAAGAGATATGGAAGGTTGAGCACTGACTGACGTGCGATATTCTGCAGCACAGCATCGCTGTGTGTTAGTTGTAAGTATGTAACATTTAACCCCTTAATATAACTGCAAGTGTTTGACTCCTGTGTCTCTGGGACATAGACATAGGACCATAACCTCTTCTATATTACAAAAATACATTTCTAACAATTAGCACCCAGATAGGACGCAGGTTCTTCCACATTGCAAGTTTATCAATACATCCTGCGTTACAGTTTATTTTTGTTTTGTTATAGTATAAAATGATCGATTCAAATGAAAAATCAACTCTAGCAGTTGAGATGGAAAATTACTTTGTAAAATAAAGGAGTACAAAGAATGCTAGCAATTAAAAAAATATAAAGGCCTGATTAATGAATTATTCATACAGGGATTATTAACAGCTGCCAAGGCAGTAACTAAGAAGTTAAGTGAATGTTGCGACATTATTCAGAAACAAACTAGTGAAAAGTTAGAGGAAGAAGCGGAAACTAAGACCCAGGAGGTCCTGAATACATCCCTGTCTGCTCCAGTAGAGCAATTTAGAAATAGTGACCCAGATTTAATCCATGAGTGAGCTTTTCAGAAAGCGAAATGTAGGATTGGAGGGAAAAGTGCAAACCCTCCTTCAGCATCATGTTCAGATACAGTCCCCGACTGCTCCTATCCCCGCCCGAGTAGATAATTTGTACTTTTATACTGACCAAGGAGATTAAAAATTGAAATGAGAGAAAAAGGATAGGTTATCAACAGGAAAAAAGAGGGAAAATGTCTTCTTACTACTTTCGATGCAGGTTATCCCAAGATTTGAATGTGCTGTGTCTTTAAATGTGTGTGTGGAGCTCCGCCCATTTTCATTCAGCAGTGTTAACCCTTATGTAAGCCTTAGTTTAGTTAACATTAAGACTGTACAAGTATTTCAATCTTTTTTCTGAAAGTGCTAATTTTTCCTCAGTTATATTCAGTAGATTTATACATTGTCATGCTGAAAAAAATGACTTGTAATCTACTGGGTATTGTGCTGTCCGAACTTTATATATGGTTTGAAAATTGACCATATGTTAAAAATCAGAGCTGCGTAGCCTGGATCCAGTTAGGCTGAAATTTATATGCACTTGATTAGGAAAATAATATCCATAACTTTAATTGTATGATTATCTTTATGCAAGTTTTTTTTAAACTTTAAATTGATTGCAGCAGGTTTTCATTGAGTTTAGAAGGTTGAGGGGTGACCTAAATAATAAAAGGATTCGATAGGGTAAATACAGAGAAACTATTTCCTCTGGTGGGGGAATCCAGAACAAGAGGACACAATCTTAAAATTAGAGCCAGACCATTCAGGAGTGAATTTTTCTCACGCACTGTAGAAATCTGGAACTCTCTCCCCCAAGAGGCTGTGGATGCTGGGGGACAATTGAAATTTTCAAGATTGAGCTTGATAGATTTTTGTTAGGTGGTGATATCAAGGGATATGGATCAAAGGTGGTTTAAATGGAGTTGAGGTACAGATAAGCAATGATCTAATTGAATGACAGCACAGGCTAGAGAGACTGAATGGCCTACTCCTGTTCCTATAATACATTGTATGCCTTGCTAAACCTAAACAGCATTTACCATTAACCTTCAGGACCACGGGATGTCAGATAGTGATAAATGTTTAGAGCGACAGGAACTTCCTCATAAGACTGGGTGAGAACTTGTATAAAGTGCATCCAATATCATTTGAAATAATGTAGTTAGAAAGGTATAAAATGGCAAATTTGTAACGCGAGGTTAGAACATGAAGCAGCAAAAATTAAGACTTGCATTTATATAGCGTCTTTCATGACCTCATGATCTCCCAAAGTGCTTTACAGCCAATGAAGTACTTTTGAAGTGTCGTCACTGTTGTAATGTAGGAAAAGCAGCAGCCAACGTGCGCACAGCAAGATCCCACAAACAGCAATGTGATAAATGACCAGATAATCTGTTTTTATTGATGTTGGTTCAGGGATAAATATTGGCCAGGGCACTGGGGAGAACTCCCCTGCTCTTCAAAATAGCATCATGGGATCTTTTACATCCACCCAAGAGGGCAGATGGTGCCTCTGTTTAACATCTCATCCAAAAGATGGCACCTCCGACAGTGCAGCACTCCCTCAGTAATGCACTGGAATGTCAGCCTGGATTTTTGTGTTGAAGTCTCTGGAAAGGGACATGAACCCACGACCTCCTGACTCAGGCGAGAGTGTGACCCACTGAGCCATGGCTGACACTAGAAAGAAGAGATCTGGAAGGTTGAGCTCAACTGACTGTAAGGAGCGATCTTCTGCAGCACAGCATCGCTGTGTGTTAGTTGTGAGTATGTAACATTTAACCCCTTAATATACTGCAAGCGTTTGACTCCTGTGTCTCTGACCTTTGTCTCTGGGACACAGACATAGGACCATAACCTCTGTCTATATTACAAAAATACATTTCTAACGTGGTTGTGGATAAAGGCAGGATTGGACTCAGCTATAATGCACCCTGTAATTGAATTGCCTGCCAACACTGTCTAGGTTCACATATGAATAATGGTGACTTGGGTGGGCTACAGGCAGATTGTTGGTTTGTGTGGAGCTGCACCCCAGCAGGAGTCAGCCCCTTCAGGGATGGAGAAGAAAACCTCAGGGTACAGGAAGGTTTGAAATCTGAGCTTTAACAGCACTCATCGTCCTCCAGGACCTCACTATGAGTTATCTATTTTACGGGTTTAGTCTTTAATCAAGAAGGCTGCGAGGTCTTTTGTTCTAAAGTATAATAGCTTTATTAAGAAGTTTAATAAGTAGCAAAGATGTTAAAATACAAGACTGCAATTAAACATACAACCTGACGAACATACATACGAATTAAGAGCAGGAGTTGGCCATTCGGCCCGTCGAGCCTGCTCTGCCATTTGATAAGATCATGGCTGATCTGATTGTGACCTCAACCCTACTTTCCTGTCTACCTACTATAACCTTTGACTCCCTTGTTAATCAGGAATCTATCTAACTCAGCCTTAAAAATATTCAATGACCCTGCCTCCACCGCTCTCTGGGGAAGGGAGTTCCACAGACTCACGACACTCTGAGAGAAGAAATTTCTCGTCATCTCCGTCTTAAATTGGAGACCCTTTATTTTTAAAACATTGGCCCCTAGGTCTAGTCTTTCCCACAAGGGGAAACATCCTCTCAGCATCTACCCCTTCAAGTCCCCTCAGGATCTTATGTGTTTCAATAAGATCACCTCTCATTCTTCTAAACTCCAGTGTATGCAGGCCCAACTTGTCCAACTTTTCCTCATAAGATAACCCTCTCATCCCAGGAATCAGTCGAGTGAATCTTCTCTGAACTGCCTCCAAAGCAATTATGTCCTTTCTTAAATAAGGAGACCAAAACTGCACACAGTAGTCTAGATGTGGTACAACTGTAGCAAAACATCTCTACTTTTACATTCCATTCCCCTTGCAATAAATGACAATATTCCATTTGCCTTCCTAATCACTTGCTTTACCTGCACACTAACGTTTTGTGATTCATGTACTAGGACACCCAGATCCCTCTGTACCTCAGAGTTCTGCAATCTCTCTCCATTTAAATAATACATTGCTTTTCTGTTCCTCCTGCCAAAGTGGACAAGTTCACATTTTCCCACATTATACTCCATCTGCCAAATTTTTGCCAACTCACTTAACCTATCTGTATCCCTTTGCAGACTCCCTATGTCCTCTTCACAACTTACTTTCCTACCTACCTTTGTGTTATCAGCAAATTTAGCAACCATACCTTTGGTCCCTTCATCCAAGTCATTGATATAGATTGTAAATAGTTGAGGCCCAAGCACTGATCCCTGTGGCACTCCACTCCTTACATCTTGCCAACCTGAAAATGACCCATTCATGCCTACTCTCTGTTTCCTGTTAGCTAACCAATCCTTTATCCATGCTAGTATGTTACTCCCTACACCATGAGCTCTTATTTTGTGTAGTAGCCTTTGATGTGGTACCTTGTCAAAAGCCTTCTGGAAATCCAAGTACACCACATCCACAGGATCCACTTTATCCACGTTGCTTGTTACTTCCTCAAAGAACTCTAATAAATTAGTCAAACACGATTTCCCTTTCACAAAGCCGTGTTGACTCTGCCTGATTGCATTGAGATTTTCTAAGTGCCCTGCTATAACCTCCTTAATAATAGATTCTAGCATTTTCCCTATGACAGATGTTAAGCTAACTGGCCTGTAGTTTCCTGCTTTCTATCTCCCTCCTTTCTTGAATAGAGGAGTTACATTTACTGTTTTCCAATCTGATGGGATCCTTCCAGAATCTAGGGACTTTTGGAAAATTAATACCAATGCATCTACTGACAACCTGCAAAGTTTATCACCGTACAAAGCTTCGAGGTGCACCTCTCGAAGGTTTTTGATATTAGTTGAGCGGTCGAGCCTCGCTCTGAGAACATCCTAATCAATACGAAGATGTTCTCATCCTATATACATTTTTAGACACATGGGGGTAGATTTTAGCAGGAAGCCAGGAAGAGAGTGGGGTGGTGGGGGGAATTTCCTGACAGGAAACCCGGAAGTACAGGTTTCCTGGACGTCCGTACGATGTTGACGTAAGGACGTCTTTCAATTTTTTTCAGTAGGTTTCCTGCCCGACGGCCAGCCAGGTTGACAGGCGGATGGGAGAGCAACCAGGGAGCAGATGCCTGCAGGTAAGCCTGACATTGGGGGTGGGAGTGGTCATCCATCAGGGGCTCAGTCAAGGGGGAGTCGGAGATCGGGGGAGGGGGTGAGAGGTCGTGGGTGGGGGTCGGAGATCGTGGTGGGGGGTTGGCCAATCGCGTGTGTGGGATCGCGACAGGTAGGCTTGTTGGGCCTGGAGGAAACACTCCAGATCCTCCTGGCCCACAAGCAGTGCAACAAAGGCACTTACCTGCTGATCCGGCCCTTCCCACCTCCTCTTACGTGGTGTGAAGCAGAAGGCCCAGGAATCCCAGCCCTCAGGAGTTAAAAATGAAAAACCTGTCAAGATGGAGGCACGTCGCCTCCTTAAAAGATTTTACTGACTGACTCGCCTCCCTAGAGCGGGTTGGTCGCCGCTCGACCCGCCTCTGTTGGAACCGGAATTGGGCGGGATGGGGCTCGGGTTTTACATTTTTACCTTCCCACCTGCTCCCAATCCACTCGTTCGTGGGGTTAAAATTTACCCCATTAGCTCTATATGGGCTATGTGCAAAGCTCAGTAGCTTTCTCTGTCTCCAAACCATGACTCAGTCTTTAAACGTTTGTTATTCACATTACTTGAACCACCTTATCAAAACTCCTCAGGGTCTGTGTGTACAAAGACTCCCTGAACATCTCAGATAACAGAATAACTGACATCATTAGCCTCCCTTATTACAATTAGTTGTCTCCAATTTATCAAGACTTTTTTTTATTCGTCCATGGGATGTGGGCGTCGCTGGCGAGGCCGGCATTTATTGCCCATCCCTAATTGCCCTCGAGAAGGTGGTGGTGAGCCGCCTTCTTGAACCGCTGCAGTCCGTGTGATGACGGTTCTCCCACAGTGCTGTTAGGAAGGGAGTTCCAGGATTTTGACCCAGCGACGATGAAGGAACGGTGATATATTTCCAAGTCAGGATGGTGTGTGACCTGGAGGGGAACGTGCAGGTGGTGTTGTTCACATGTATCTGCTGCCCTTGTCCTTCTAGGTGGTAGAGGTCGCGGGTTTGGGAGGTGCTGTCGAAGAAGCCTTGGCGAGTTGCTGCAGTGCATCCTGTGGATGGTACACACTGCAGCCACTGTGCGCCGGTGGTGAAGGGAGTGAATGTTTAGGGTGGTGGATGGGGTGCCAATCAAGCGGGCTGCTTTGTCCTGGATGGTGTAGAGCTTCTTGAGTGTTGTTGGAGCTGCACTCATCCAGGCAAGTGGAGAGTATTCCATCACACTCCTGACTTGTGCCTTGTAGATGGTGGAAAGGCTTTGGGGAGTCAGGAGGTGAGTCACTCGCCGCAGAATACCCAGCCTCTGACCTGCTCTTGTAGCCACAGTATTTATCTTTGTCCAAAACATCTCGCACTTCTACCAAAGTACAGATAACCCCCTTTACCCATGTTATGAACAGGAAGTGAGAATGACACCAGATGCTCATTACTCAAAGAGGCCCTCTCTTCACAAAGTAACCCAAGAGCTTGTTTTAGATGAACAGAAAGCCTTTGTTCACAGAGAAAGCGAGCATAATGCTTTTCCCTAACAAGGTTAGCGATATTATATAGAAAGCTTATATAATGCTTTTCTTAAACTTACGGTGCAAGTTGGCAGGGTCTTTACAGAGACCGATCCTGCCCTCGCCAAACCTCCACACACACTTCCCAGCTGGGGTCTCTGAATAGTGACCAGATAGTGGAATCCCTGGATGATTTCCCCCTCCTCCCCCTTAAGTCCAAGGGCACTGGGGCCAATCATACCATCCCCACTGCTGTCCTGGCTGAGATTAACTAATTCAACACTGGGTCGTTGTACTTTCAGAAAGGCTTCAGCGCAGTGGAGAACCTAGGGAGGAGAGCAGCAGGTGCAGAACAAGCTCTTCAATTGACAAGTTATGCAAAGATAGTAAAGGATCTAAAACTGCTCTCACCTGTCGGTTAATGATTGTCAGAACATTGCAGAAGCTCTCACTCTAATCTTCCAAAGTTCTCTCGATTCAGGAACCTTTAGATTGGAAAATTGCACATGTCAATCCATTATTTAAGAAAGGAGAGAGAGGGAAACCAGGGAATTATAGACCAGTTAGCCTAACATCTGTTGTGGGGAAATTACTGGAGTCTATAATTAAGGATAAGGCGACTGAACACCTCGAGAATTTTCAGTTAATCAGAGAGAGCCAGCATGGATTTGTGAAAGGTAGGTCGTGCCTGACAAATTTGAAGAGATGACTAAAGTAGTGGACAGGGGAATGTCTATGGATGTTGTTTATATGGACTTCCAAAAGGCATTCAGTAAAGTCCCTCATAAGAGACTGTTAGCTAAAGTTGAAGCTCATGGAATTGAGGGCAAATAATTGATCTGGTTAGGAAATTGGCTGAGCGGCAGGAGACAGAGAGTGGGGATAATGGGCAGGTTCTCAAATTGGCGGAATGTGACTAGTGGTGTCCCTCAGGGATCTGTGTTGGGCCTCAACTATTAACTGTATTTACTAATGACTTAGATGACGGGATAGAGAGCCGCATATCCAAGTTTGCCGATGACACAAAGATAGGCAGCATTGTAAGCAGTGTAGATGGAAGCATAAAATTACAGAGAGATATTAATAGATAAAGTGAATAGGCAAAACTATGGCAAATGGATTTCAATGTAGCCAAGTGTGAGGTCATCCACTTTGGACCTAAAAAGGATAGATCAGAGTACTTTCTAAATCATAGAAAATTTACAGCATAGAAGAAGGCCATTCGGCCCATCATGTCCGTGCCAGCCGAAAATGGGAAAAGTGATCCATCCGTGGCTAACCAAAGAAGTTAAGGATAGTATTAGATTAAAAGAAGAGGCTTATAATGTTGCCAAGAAGAGTAATAAGCCTGAGGATTGGGAGAGTTTTAGAAACCAGCAAAAGATGACCAAAAAATTGATAAAGAGGGAGAAAATAGAATATGAGAGTAAACTGGCAAGAAATATAAAAACAAATTGTAAGAGCTTCTACAAGTATGTAAAAAGGAAGAGAGTAGCAAAAGTAAATGTTGGTCCCTTAGAGGCTGAGACAGGAGAAATTATAATGGGGAATCAGGAATTGGCAGAAACTTTAAACAAATATTTTGTGTCTGTCTTCACAGTAGAAGACACAAAAAGCATACCAGAAATAGTGGGGAACCAAGGGTCTAATGAGAGAGAGGAATTTAAAGTAATTAATATTAGTAAAGAAAAAGTACTGAAGAAACTAATGGGACTAAAAGCCGACAAAGCCCCTGGACCTGATGACCTACATCCTAGGGTTCTAAAAGAGGTGGCTGCAGAGATAGTGGATGCATTGGTTGTGATCTTCCAAAATTCCCTAGATTCCAGAACGGTCCCTGTGGATTGGAAGGGAGCAAATGTGACCCCGTTATTCAAGAGGGGAGGGAGAGAGAAAACAGGGAACTACAGGCCAGTTAGCCTCACATCAGTAGTAGGGAAAATGCTGGAATCCATTATTAAGGACGTGGTAATGGGGCACTTAGAAAATCATAATATGATTAGGCAGAGCCAGCACAGTTTTATGAAAGGGAAATCGTGTTTGACAAATCTACTGGAGTTTTTTGAGGATGTAACTAGCAGGGTAGATAAAGGGGAACCAGTGGATGTAGTATATTTGGATTTTCAAAAGGATTTATATAAGGTGCCACACAAAAGGTTGTTACACAAGATAAGGGCTCATGGGATTGGGGGTAATATATTAGCATGGACAGAGGATTGGTTAAAGGACAGAAAACAGAGGGTGGGAATAAACGGGTGATTTTCAGGTTGGCAGGCTGTAACTAATGGGGTGCCGCAAGGATCAGTGCTTGGGCCTCAGCTATTTACAATATGTATTAATGACTTAGATGAAGGGACCGAGTGTAATGTAGCCAAGTTTGCTGACAATACAAAGCTAGGTGGGAAAGTAAACTGTGAGGAGGACACAAAGAGTCTGCAAAGGGATATAGACAAGTTAAGTGAATGGGCAAGAAGGTGGCAGATGGAGTATAATATGGGGAAATGTGAGGTTATTCACTTTGGTAGGAAGAATAGAAAAACAGAATATTTTTTAAATGGTGAGAAACTATTAAATGTTGGTGTTCAGAGGGATTTGGGTGTCCCTGTACACAAAACACAGGAAGTTAACATGCAGGTACAGCAAGCAATTAGGAAGGCAAATGGTATGTTGGCCTTTATTGCAAGGGGGTTGGAGTATAAGAGTAAGGAGGTCTTGCTGCAATTATATAGGGCTCTGGTGAGACCTCACCTGGAGTGCTGTGTACAGTTTTGATCTCCTTACCTAAGGAAGGATATACTTGCCTTAGAGGTGGTGCAATGAAGGTTCACTAGATTGATTCCTGGGATGAGAGGGTTGTCCTATGAGGAGAGATTGAGTAGAATGGGCCTATACTCTCTGGAGTTTAGAAGAATGAGAGGTGATCTCATTGAAACATACAAGATTCTAAGAGGGCCTTACAGGTCGATGATGTGAGGCTGTTTCCCCTGGCTGGAGAGTCTAGAACTAGGGGTCATAGTCTCAGGATAAGGGATCAGCCATTTAAGTCTGAGATGAGGAGGAATTTCTTCACTCAGAGGGTTGTGAATCTTTGGAATTCTCTACCCCAGAGGGCTGTGGATGCTCAGTCGTTGAGTGTATTCGAGGCTGAGATCTATAGATTTTTGGACACTAAGGGAATCAAGGGATATGGGGATCGGGCGGGAAAGTGGAGTTGAGGTTGAAGATCAGCCATGATCTTATTAAATGGTGGAGCAGGCTCGAGGGGCCCATATGGCCTACTCCTGCTCCTATTTCTTGTATTCTTATATCCTTAACTTACAGGTTAGTTGCTGGTTTCTCATTTCAGGCCACTGGTTAACTTCTGAGTATTTTCTAACTCTGGAAAGTTAATTCTGACTGTGGAGAAGAAGATTTTGCTGATGTTGCACTGATGTTGGCTGCCTCATAAATAGTTTGACTGCAATCGTGGGTGGAGAAGGAGGGAGAGCATCAAGGAAGACAGGAGATCAGAAGCAGCTGGGACAAGAGGGAGGAGGAGGAGGGCACTCAGCAGGAGGCCAGACCCACAGCGGATCCTCAGGGAGCACTTCTACCTGAACTTCCCTGAGGAACAATGTCTGAGACGCCTTCTCTTCACCAAGGAGGCTGTCATTGAGCTATGTCACCTGCTTCAGCCACAACTCGAGCCCTGCACCAGGGCATGGACAGCACTGCCTGTGATTGTCAAGGTCACCACGGCCCTTAACTGTTATACCACGGGCTCCTTCCAGGCTGCAGCAGGTGACATCAATGACATGGCATAGTTTGCTGTTTACCGCTGTATGAGGGAGGTCACTGAGGCTCTCTACACCAGGAGGAACACCTACATCTCCTTCCCCGTGGTCAGAGCGAAGCAGGACGAGAGAGCACTGGGTTTTACCCGCACGGCAGACTTCCCCAGAGTCCACAAAAAGCAGGACAAATCCAATCCGGCCAATTACCGCCCTATCAGTCCACTCTCAATCATCAGCAAAGTGATGGAAGGTGTCGTCGACAGTGCTATCAAGCGGCACTTACTCACCAATAACCTGCTCACCCATGCTCAGTTTGGGTTCCGCCAGGACCACTCGGCTCCAGACCTCATTACAGCCTTGGTCCAAACATGGACAAAAGAACTGAATTCCAGAGGTGAGGTGAGAGTGACTGCCCTTGACATCAAGGCAGCTTTTGACCGAGTGTGGCACCAAGGAGCCCTGGTAAAATTGAAGTCAATGGGAATCAGGGGGAAAACTCTCCAGTGGCTGGAGTCATACCTATCACAAAGGAAGATGGTCGTGGTTGTTGGAGGCCAATCATCTCAGCCCCAGGACACTGCTGCAGGAGTTCCTCAGGGCAGTGTCCTAGGCTCAGCTGTGATAGTTACATATTCTAATACATGGTCTAGGCTCACACATGGAGCAGAGCCACTTGGGCAAAAGTACTGGGCCGGGGGCGGGGGGAGAACTATATCTCTGTGCCTTCAGGAGAGGAGGGAGAAGATTGAGGGGCAGGAGGAAGAAATGTAACAAATTTATACAGTCCACATTGACTTGTGTTTTCCATGTTTATTCTCCTCTCTTTTTTGAAACCATTTCCTTTCTTGTTATCATCTGCTAAAATCCGTCTCACAGGAATTGCTGTCGAACCCCATCCATGTCAGGAAGTTGTGCTTTAATGAGTGTGGAAATTGTTGCTGCTGGGGTTCTGTGCACAGACAGGGATTTCAGCTCTACATTGCCATCCAGTGGCCAAACTGAACTATCGCACCAGCAGGTGAATTGGTTCACCTGCACATTGAAGTTAAAATAAATGGGAAACACTATTTTAGCATTCATGCAAGCATTCCATTGAAATTACTGAAAGAATTGCCTTTCGAGTGTATCAGGAGGAGCTAAGGTTTAACATTTATTTCCGCACTATCACATTACCAGGGCTAAAAGGATTAAATTATGAGGACAGATTGCATAAACTTGTATTCCCTTGAGTTTAGAAGATTAAGGGGTGGTCTAATTGAGGTGTTTAAAATGATTAAAGGATTTGATAGGATAGATAGAGAGAAATGATTTCCTCTGATGGTGGAGTTCAGATCAAAGGGGCTGATCTGTATCTTAACTCAATTTACCCACCTTGGTTCCATATCCTTTAATAACCTTACCTAACACAAATCTATCTATCCCAGCTTTGAGAATTTCATTTGTCCCGCAGCATCCATAGCCTGTTGGGGAACAGAGTTCCAGATTTCCACTCCCCTTTGTGTGAAGAAGTGCTTCCTGACATCACCCCTGAACGGCCCAGCTCTAATTTTAAGGTTATGCCCCCTTGTTCTGGACTCTCCCACCACAGGAAATAGTTTCTCTCTATCTACCCTATCAAATCCTTTAATCATCTTAAACAGCTTGATTAGATCATCCCTTAATTTTCTATATTCAAGGGAATACAAACCTAGATTGCAAATGCATTTCAGACCAAAGCTAAAATAATTTTTAAAGAAAAGTTGCAACCTGTCCTTATAATTTAACCCGGCTGGGATTCGGGTAAGGGTCTCTTCTACGGAGGGCTGTTTAAAGATGACAATTCCTCTATTGCTGTGGCTGGCCGTTCTGTGGACTCTGATTTCGGCCGTGCTTTCTGACTGGTTCGGACGTCTGTGCTTCATTTTTTGATGGGCTCGCTCTCGTAAAAGAATTACAGAATCATAGAAAGGTTACAGCATGGAAGGAGGCCATTCAGCCCATCGAGTCTGTGCCGGCTCTATGCAAGAGCAATCCAGCTAGTCCCACTCCCCTGCCCTGTCCCCATAGCCCAGCAAATTTTTTCCTTTCAAGTACTTATCCAGTTCCCTTTTGAAGGCCATGATCGAATCTGCCTCCACCACCCCCTTGGGCAGTCCATTCCAGATCATAACCACTCGCTGCGTTAAAAAAAAGTTTTTCCTCATGTCACCTTTGGTTCTTTTGCCAATCACCTTAAATCTATGTCCTGGTTCTTGACCCTTCCGCCAATAGGAACAGTTTCTCTCTATCTACTCTGTCTAGACCCTTCATGATTTTGAACACTTCTATCAAATCTCCTCGCAATCTTTGTTCCAAGGAGAACAACCCCAGCTTCTCCAGTCTATCCACGTAATTAAAGCCACTCAACCCTGGAATCATTCTAGTAAATCTCTTCTGCACCCTCTCTTTGGAATCTAGAGGCAACTTAACATTTTCAATCTATAATATCTTTCTTACACATTGTGAGTGTTGTGTGGGATCCAGCATGCATATTGCCTCAACAGCGTAAAGTCCGACTCCGCATGAGTGATCCATTAATCTGTAAAAATATGTATGGACATCAAATCTGTACCTTGCACGGAGTCCCGTGAGGTTTGGGTGTTCGTCTCACCGCCAGGTTTCACTGGTGAGTGACCCGCAATGGCCCCATTGAAAACGAAGGTGAGCGGCGGGGGCTGGCCTGGGAGCTCATTTGAAGCCATCATTACCCCAGGAAAGCTTCTTACAATTGGGGATGAAGAGGGCTTTTCAATGGAACCACATTGGGATGTCATGGACGGCTGATTTATGAAGAGGTCTCCGTCTGAGGTAAAAAATATGGCATTTTAAAAAAAATCAACAATTTTTTTTTCCAAAAAATATACTTTATTCATAAAATTTGCAGCAATACATACAATACAGTTCTCATATCACATTCCAAACATACACAATATAGATTATACAATTTGCAGGTTACATCAAGTACAGTTCAATGAACACATTGGACATAATTACAGTTCATGACACTCTAGGGTGCCTCATTGCAATACACTCAATACAGATTATTGATAACAGGTACGTTACAGATTCTTTACAGGTTCATTACAGATTCATTACAGTTACAGTACATCAATTAAAATTTTACATTCTGCCCGAGGGGGTTTTTCCCTGATTGCAGCCCCATGGTATACAATGGTGGGAAGGCTCTAAACGGTTGCCTTTCCCCACAGAGCCTTTGCGGCGGCCGCACCCATCCTCAGTGCGTCCCTCAGCACGTAGTCCTGGACCTTGGAATGTGCCAGTCTGCAACACTCGGTCGAGGACAGCTCCATGCACTGGAAGACCAGCAGGTTTCGGGCAGACCAAAGGGCGTCTTTCACCAAGTTGATGGTCTTCCAGCAGCAGTTGATGTCCGTCTCAGTGTGCGTCCCCGGGAACAGCCCGTAGAGCACAGAATTCTGTGTTACGGAACTGCTCGGGACAAACCTGGGCAGATACCACTGCATCTCTCTCCAGACCTTCTTTGCAAAGGCACATTCCAGAAGGAGATGGGTAATGGTCTCGTCTCCACCGCAGCCTCCCCGGGGACAGCGCACGGTGGCGCTGAGACTCCGGGAGTGCATGAAGGATCTGACAGGAAGGGCCCTTCTCACCACCAGCCAAGCTAGGTCTTGGTGCTTGTTTGAAAGCTCTGGCGATGAGGTGTTCTGCCAAATGATTTTTTTTTCAAAAAATATACTTTATTCATAAAATTTGCAGCGATACATACAATACAGTTGTCATATCACTTTCCAAACGTACACAATACAGATTATACAATTTGCAGGTTACGTCAAGTGCAGTACAATGAACACATTGGACATCATTACAGTTCATGACACTCTAGGGTACCTCATTGCATTACACTCAATACAGATTATTGATAACAGGTACGTTACAGATTCTTTACAGATTCATTTCAGACTCATTACAGGTACATTACAGCAATTTGAATTTTACATTCTGCCCGAGGGGGTTTTTCCCTGATTGCAGCCCCTCGGTTTACAATGGCGGGAAGGCTCTAAACGGTTGCCTTTCCCCACAGGGCCTTTGCGGCGGCCGCACCCATCCTCAGTGCGTCCCTCAGCACGTAGTCCTGGACCTTGGAATGTGCCAGTCTGCAACACTCGGTCGAGGACAGCTCCTTGCACTGGAAGACCAGCAAGTTTCGGGCAGACCAAAGGGCGTCTTTCACCGAGTTGATGGTCTTCCAGCAGCAGTTGATGTCCGTCTCAGTGTGCGTCCCCGGGAACAGCCCGTAGAGCACAGAGTCCTGTGTTACGGAACTGCTCGGGACGAACCTGGGCAGATACCACTGCATCTCTCTCCAGACCTTCTTTGCAAAGGCACATTCCAGAAGGAGATGGGTAATGGTCTCGTCTCCACCGCAGCCTCCTCGGGGACAGCGCACGGTGGCGCTGAGAGCCCGGGAGTGCATGAAGGATCTGACAGGAAGGGCCCTTCTCACCACCAGCCAAGCTAGGTCTTGGTGCTTGTTTGAAAGCTCTGGCGATGAGGTGTTCTGCCAAATGATTTTTTTTTCAAAAAATATACTTTATTCATAAAATTTGCAGCGATACATACAATACAGTTGTCATATCACTTTCCAAACGTACACAATACAGATTATACAATTTGCAGGTTACGTCAAGTGCAGTACAATGAACACATTGGACATCATTACAGTTCATGACACTCTAGGGTGCCTCATTGCATCATACTCAACACAGATTATTGCTTACAGATTCATTTCAGACTCATTACAGGTACATTACAGCAATTTGAATTTTACATTCTGCCCGAAGGGGTTTTTCCCTGATTGCAGCCCCTCGGTATACAATGGCGGGAAGGCTCTAAACGGTTGCCTTTCCCCACAGGGCCTTTGCGGCGGCCGCACCCATCCTCAGTGTGTCCCTCAGCACGTAGTCCTGGACCTTGGAATGTGCCAGTCTGCAACACTCGGTCGAGGACAGCTCCTTGCACTGGAAGACCAGCAAGTTTCAGGCAGACCAAAGGGCGTCTTTCACCGAGTTGATGGTCTTCCAGCAGCAGTTGATGTCCGTCTCAGTGTGCGTCCCCAGGAACAGCCCGTAGAGCACAGAGTCCTGTGTTACGGAACTGCTCGGGACAAACCTGGGCAGATACCACTGCATCTCTCTCCAGACCTTCCTTGCAAAGGCACATTCCAGAAGGAGATGGGTAATGGTCTCGTCTCCACCGCAGCCTCCTCGGGGACAGCGCGCGGTGGCGCTGAGAGTCCGGGAGTGCATGAAGGATCTGACGGGAAGGGCCCTTCTCACCACCAGCCAAGCTAGGTCTTGGTGCTTGTTTGAAAGCTCTGGCGATGAGGCGTTCTGCCAAATGATATTGACAGTCTGCTAGGGGTACCAACCGACAAGATCCACCATCTCCTTTTCCTGCAGGGTCTCGGGACCACTTGCTGATCGCCTTGTGGTCAAAGGTGTTTTTCTGCACAAACCTTTCCACGAAGGACAGGTGGGGCGGAACGGTCAAATAGTTTACTGAACGTATGGTTTGCCATATAAAGGGGGAAATAAAATAATCGCACACACCTACCGACCTTAAATAACTCCCTATGAATATGAGCAATGAGTCATTGTTGTAGGATATTCCATTTCAATCACAGGTGGAATCATATCAAACTTTCCATTGTTACACTTTGATGATTTGAAAATTGAAAGAAAAAACATTCAGTTCTGCCACCTGCAACTCGCCGGAAACAATAAACCATCTTGATATTTAAAATCACTGTCGATATAATTTGAACAAGTGCGGACCTACCCGGGGGAATCGACTGGTCGCAGTTACTTCCTTTTGAAGAGAAGCTGAATTCGAGTACCTGTGAAAATTAAAAGTTGTGCGTAGTGAAGAAGATGGCTGTGATCTATCTGTGTCTTCTTATGGTTGGTAATGTTTTGGAACTCGTAAATTCAACTGCTGCATGAAAAAAGATTCCATTTATTCGAATTATTTTTTTTTTGCCTGTGGAACTGTTTAGTTCCAATTCTTTCCTGTAAAATCGCACAGTATCGCCACTTAAGGATCAGCCTCTCCCTCATGCCCAGAGTCAGGCCTGGTCTCAGCTGGGGCTGTCGCAAAGGCTAAACCCGAGGATATGGCGAGGCCTCGGCTTGAGCCTGGGGCTGGCACAAGAGCTGAGGTCGGAACAGCAACGATTGGAGGGAGGACAGATAGGTTAAAGGCCTGTGAGATATCGCAGGAAAGAATCTGAGTCTGGTCCTGCTGCTCCAGAAGTCTGAGCTGGATTTTTATTTGCCACAATGCTGAGTTGTAGCCTCCAATGTACAAATTTATGGAAAATAGAAGGAAAATAATTTACAATTTTGGAGAATCTGTGCCCAATTATTTTTTATTCATTCATTGGATGTGGGCATCACTGGCAAGGCCAGCACTTATTGCAGGAGAGGTGGATTAGACTGGGTGGGATATTAAAGGGTATGGGGAGTGAGGGGGAGAGTGAGATTAGACTGGGTGGGATATTAAAGGGTATGGGGAGTGAGGGGCAGAGTGGGATTAGACAGGGTGGGATATTAAAGGGTATGGGGAGTGAGGGGGAGAGTGGGATTAGACTGGGTGGGATATTAAAGGGTATGGGGAGTGAGGGGGGAGTGGGATTAGACTGGGTGGGATATTAAAGGGTACGGGGAGTGAGGGGGAGAGTGAGATTAGACTGGGTGGGATATTAAAGGGTATGGGGAGTGAGGGGCAGAGTGGGATTAGACAGGGTGGGATATTAAAGGGTATGGGGAGTGAGGGGGAGAGTGGGATTAGACTGGGTGGGATATTAAAGGGTACGGGGAGTGAGGGGGAGAGTGGGATTAGACTGGGTGGGATATTAAAGGGTACGGGGAGTGAGGGGGAGAGTGAGATTAGACTGGGTGGGATATTAAAGGATATGGGGAGTGAGGGGGAGAGTGGAATTAGACTGGGTGGGATATTAAAGGGTATGGGGAGTGAGGGGGAGAGTGGGATTAGACTGGGTGGGATATTAAAGGGTATGGGGAGTGAGGGGGAGAGTGGGATTAGACTGGGTGGGATATTAAAGGGTACGGGGAGTGAGGGGGGAGAGTGGGATTAGACTAGGTGGGATATTAAAGGGTATGGGGAGTGAGGGGAGAGTGGGATTAGACTGGGTGGGATATTAAAGGGTATGGGGAGTGAGGGGGAGAGTGAGATTAGACTGGGTGGGATATTAAAGGATATGGGGAGTGAGGGGGAGAGTGGGATTAGACTGGGTGGGATATTAAAGGGTGTGGGGAGTGAGGGGGAGAGTGGAATTAGACTGGGTGGGATATTAAAGGGTATGGGGAGTGAGGGGGAGAGTGAGATTAGACTGGGTGGGATATTAAAGGATATGGGGAGTGAGGGGGAGAGTGGAATTAGACTGGGTGGGATATTAAAGGGTACGGGGAGTGAGGGGGAGAGTGGGATTGGACTGGGTGGGATATTAAAGGGTACGGGGAGTGAGGGGAGAGTGGGATTAGACTGGGTGGGATATTAAAGGGTACGGGGAGTGAGGGGGAGAGTGGGATTAGACTGGGTGGGATATTAAAGGGTATGGGGAGTGGGGAGGAGAGTGGGATTAGACTGGGTGGGATATTAAAGGGTACGGGGAGTGAGGGGGAGAGTGGGATTAGACTGGGTGGGATATTAAAGGGTATGGGGAGTGGGGAGGAGAGTGGGATTAGACTGGGTGGGATATTAAAGGGTATGGGGAGTGAGGGGGAGAGTGGGATTAGACTGGGTGGGATATTAAAGGGTACGGGGAGTGAGGGGGAGAGTGGGATTAGACTGGGTGGGATATTAAAGGGTACGGGGAGTGAGGGTGAGAGTGGGACTAGACTGGGTGGGATATTAAAGGGTATGGGGAGTGAGCAGGAAAGTGGGATGAGACTGGGTGGGATATTAAAGGGTACGGGGAGTGAGGGGGAGAGTGGGATTAGACTGGGTGGGATATTAAAGGGTATGGGGAGTGAGGGGGAGAGTGGAATTAGACTGGGTGGGATATTAAAGGGTACGGGGAGTGAGGGGGAGAGTGGGATTGGACTGGGTGGGATATTAAAGGGTATGGGGAGTGAGGGGAGAGTGGGATTAGACTGGGTGGGATATTAAAGGGTATGGGGAGTGGGGAGGAGAGTGGGATTAGACTGGGTGGGATATTAAAGGGTATGGGGAGTGAGGGGGAGAGTGGGATTAGACTGGGTGGGATATTAAAGGGTACGGGGAGTGAGGGGGAGAGTGGGATTAGACTGGGTGGGATATTAAAGGGTACGGGGAGTGAGGGGGAGAGTGGGATTAGACTGGGTGGGATATTAAAGGGTACGGGGAGTGAGGGGGAGAGTGGGATTAGACTGGGTGGGATATTAAAGGGTATGGGGAGTGAGGGGGAGAGTGGGATTAGACTGGGTGGGATATTAAAGGGTGAGGGGATTGAGGGGGAGAGTGGGATTAGACTGGGTGGGATATTAAAGGGTATGGGGAGTGAGGGGGAGAGTGGGATTAGACTGAGTGGGATGTTGAAGGGTATGGGGAGTGAGGGGGAGAGTGGGATTAGACTGGGTGAGATATTAAAGGGTATGGGGAGTGAGGGGGAGAGTGGGATTAGACTGGGTGAGATATTAAAGGGTATGGGGAGTGAGGGGGAGAGTGGGATTAGACAAATAGGGTTATTAAAGTGTATGGAGAATAAAGGGAGAGTGGGATTAGACTGAGTGGGACATTAAAGGGTACGGGGAGTGAGGGGGAGAGTGGGATTAGACTGGGTGGGATATTAAAGGGTACGGGGAGTGAGGGGGAGAGTGGGATTAGACAAATAGTGTTATTAAAGTGTATGGAGAATAAAGGGAGAGTGGGATTAGACTGAGTGGGATGTTGAAGGGTATGGGGAGTGAGCAGGAGATTGCGATTAGACAAATAGGGTTATTAAAGTGTATGGAGAATAAAGGGAGAGTGGGATTAGACTGAGTGGGACATTAAAGGGTACGGGGAGTGAGGGGGAGAGTGGGATTAGACTGGGTGGGATGTTGAAGGGTATGGGGAGTGAGGGGGAGAATGGGATTAGACTGGGTGGGATATTAAAGGGTACGGGGAGTGAGGGGGAGAGTGGGATTAGACTGGGTGGGATATTAAAGGGTATGGGGAGTGAGGGGGAGAGTGGGATTAGACTGGGTGGGATGTTGAAGGGTATGGGGAGTGAGGGGGAGAGTGGGATTAGACTGGGTGGGACATGAAAGGCTATGGGGAGTGAGCAGGAGATTGCGATGAGACAAATAGGGTTATTAAAGTGCATGGAGAATAAAGGGAGAGTGGGATTAGACTGAGTGGGACATTAAAGGGTACGGGGAGTGAGGGGGAGAGTGGGACTCGACTGGGTAGGATATTAAAGGGTACGGGGAGTGAGGGGGAGAGTGGGACTAGACTGGGTGGGATATTAAAGGGTACAGGGAGTGAGGGGGAGAGTGGGATGAGACTGGGTGGGATATTAAAGGGTACGGGGAGTGAGGGTGAGAGTGGGATTAGACTGGGTGAGATATTAAAGGGTATGGGGAGTGAGGGGGAGAGTGGGATTTGACAAATAGGGTTATTAAAGTGTATGGAGAATAAAGGGAGAGTGGGATTAGACTGAGTGGGACATTAAAGGGTACGGGGAGTGAGGGGGAGAGTGGGATTAGACTGGGTGGGATATTAAAGGGTATGGGGAGTGAGGGGGAGAGTGGGATTAGACTGGGTGGGATATTAAAGGATATGGGGAGTGAGGGGGAGAGTGGGATTAGACTGGGTGGGATATTAAAGGGTACGGGGAGTGAGGGGGAGAGTGGGATTAGACTGGGTGGGATATTAAAGGGTATGGGGAGTGAGGGGGAGAGTGGGATTAGACTGGGTGGAATATTAAAGGGTATGGGGAGTGAGGGGGAGAGTGCGATTAGACTAGGTGGGACATGAAAGGGTATGGGGAGTGAGGGGGAGAGTGGGATTAGACTGGGTGGGATATTAAAGGGTGAGGGGATTGAGGGGGAGAGTGGGATTAGACTGGGTGGGATATTAAAGGGTATGGGGAGTGAGGGGGAGAGTGGGATTAGACTGAGTGGGATGTTGAAGGGTATGGGGAGTGAGGGGGAGAGTGGGACTAGACTGGGTGGGATATTAAAGGGTACGGGGAGTGAGGGGGAGAGTGGGATTAGACTGGGTGGGATATTAAAGGGTATGGGGAGTGAGGGGGAGAGTGGGATTAGACAAATAGGGTTATTAAAGTGTATGGAGAATAAAGGGAGAGTGGGATTAGACTGAGTGGGACATTAAAGGGTACGGGGAGTGAGGGGGAGAGTGGGATTAGACTGGGTGGGATATTAAAGGGTATGGGGAGTGAGGGGGAGAGTGGGATTAGACAAATAGGGTTATTAAAGTGTATGGAGAATAAAGGGAGAGTGGGATTAGACTGAGTGGGACATTAAAGGGTACGGGGAGTGAGGGGGAGAGTGGGATTAGACTGGGTGGGATATTAAAGGGTATGGGGAGTGAGGGGGAGAGTGGGATTAGACTGAGTGGGATGTTGAAGGGTATGGGGAGTGAGGGGGAGAGTGGGATTAGACTGGGTGAGATATTAAAGGGTATGGGGAGTGAGGGGGAGAGTGGGATTAGACAAATAGGGTTATTAAAGTGTATGGAGAATAAAGGGAGAGTGGGATTAGACTGAGTGGGATGTTGAAGGGTATGGGGAGTGAGCAGGAGATTGCGATTAGACAAATAGGGTTATTAAAGTGTATGGAGAATAAAGGGAGAGTGGGATTAGACTGAGTGGGACATTAAAGGGTACGGGGAGTGAGGGGGAGAGTGGGATTAGACTGGGTGGGATGTTGAAGGGTATGGGGAGTGAGGGGGAGAGTGGGATTAGACTGGGTGGGATGTTGAAGGGTATGGGGAGTGAGGGGGAGAGTGGGATTAGACTGGGTGGGACATGAAAGGCTATGGGGAGTGAGCAGGAGATTGCGATGAGACAAATAGGGTTATTAAAGTGTATGGAGAATAAAGGGAGAGTGGGATTAGACTGAGTGGGACATTAAAGGGTACGGGGAGTGAGGGGGAGAGTGGGACTAGACTGGGTAGGATATTAAAGGGTACGGGGAGTGAGGGGGAGAGTGGGACTAGACTGGGTGGGATATTAAAGGGTACAGGGAGTGAGGGGGAGAGTGGGATGAGACTGGGTGGGATATTAAAGGGTACGGGGAGTGAGGGTGAGAGTGGGATTAGACTGGGTGAGATATTAAAGGGTACGGGGAGTGAGCAGGAGAGTGGGATTAGACTGGGTGGGATATTAAAGGGTACGGGGAGTGAGGGGGAGAGTGGGATTAGACAAATAGGGTTATTAAAGTGTATGGAGAATAAAGGGAGAGTGGGATTAGACTGAGTGGGACATTAAAGGGTACGGGGAGTGAGGGTGAGAGTGGGATTAGACTGGGTGGGACATGAAAGGGTATGGGGAGTGAGGGGGAGAAATGGATGAGACTGGGGGATATTAATGGATAATGGGAGTGAGGGGGAGAGTGGGATTAGACTGGGTGGGATATTAAAGGGTATGGGGAGTGAGGGGGAGAGTGGGATTAGACTGGGTGGCATATTGAAGGGTATGGGGAGTGAGGGGGAGAGTGGGATTAGACTGGGTGGGATATTAAAGGGTACGGGGAGTGAGGGGGAGAGTGAGATTACACTGGGTGGGATATTAATGGATATGGGGAGTGATGGGAGAGTGAGATTAGACTGGGTGGGATATTCAAGGGTATGGGGAGTGAGGGGGAGAGTGGGATTAGACTGGGTGGGATGTTGAAGGGTATGGGGAGTGAGGGGGACAGTGGGATTAGACTGGGTGGGATATTAAAGGGTATGGGGAGTGAGGGGGAGAGTGGGATTAGACTGGGGGATATTAATGGATAATGGGAGTGAGGGGGAGAGTGGGATTAGACTGGGTGGGATATTAAAGGGTATGGGGAGTGAGGGGGAGAGTGGGATTAGACTGGGTGGCATATTAAAGGGTATGGGGAGTGAGGGGGAGAGTGGGATTCGACTGGGTGGGATATTAAAGGGTATGGGGAGTGAGGGGGAGAGTGGGATTAGACTGGGTGGGATATTAAAGGGTATGGGGAGTGAGGGGGAGAGTGGGATTAGACTGGGTGGGATATTAAAGGGTATGGGGAGTGAGGGGGAGAGTGGGATTAGACTGGGTGGGATATTAAAGGGTACGGGGAGTGAGGGTGAGAGTGAGATTAGACTGGATGGGATATTAAAGGGTACGGGGAGTGAGGCGGAGAGTGAGATTACACTGGGTGGGATATTAATGGATATGGGGAGTGAGTGGGAGAATGGGATTAGACTGGGTGGGATATTCAAGGGTATGGGGAGTGAGGGGGAGAGTGGGATTAGACTGGGTGGGATATTAATGGATATGGGGAGTGAGGGGGGAGAGTGGGATTAGACACGGTGGGATATTCAATGGTATGGGGAGTGAGGGGGAGAGTGGGATTAGACTGGGTGGGATATTAAAGGGTATGGGGAGTGAGAGGGAGAGTGAGATTAGACTGGGGGATATTAAAGGGCACGGGGAGTGAGGGGGAGAGTGGGATTAGACACGGTGGGATATTCAATGGTATGAGGAGTGAGGGGGAGAGTGGGATTAGACTGGGTGGCATATTAAAGGGTATGGGGAGTGAGAGGGAGAGTGAGATTAGACTGGGGGATATTAAAGGGCACGGGGAGTGAGTGGGAGAGTGGGATTAGACTGGGTGGGATATTAAAGGGTACGGGGAGTGAGGGGGAGAGTGGGATTAGACTGGGTGGGATATTAAAGGGTATGGGGAGTGAGAGGGAGAGTGAGATTAGACTGGGGGATATTAAAGGGTACGGGGAGTGAGGGGGAGAGTGGGATTAGACACGGTGGGATATTCAATGGTATGAGGAGTGAGGGGGAGAGTGGGATTAGACTGGGTGGCATATTAAAGGGTATGGGGAGTGAGAGGGAGAGTGAGATTAGACTGGGGGATATTAAAGGGCACGGGGAGTGAGTGGGAGAGTGGGATTAGACTGGGTGGGATATTAAAGGGTACGGGGAGTGAGGGGGAGAGTGGGATTAGACTGGGTGGGATATTAATGGATATGGGGAGTGAGGGGGAGAATGGGATTGGACTGGGTGGGATATTCAAGGGTATGGGGAGTGAGGGGGAGAGTGGGAATCGACTGGGTGGGATATTAATGGATATGGGGAGTGAGGGGGAGAGTGGGATTAGATTGGGTGGGATATTAATGGATATGGGGAGTGAGGGGGAGAGTGGGATTAGACTGGGTGGGATATTAAAGGGTATGGGGAGGTAGCAGGAGAATGGGATTAGACTGGGGGATATTAAAGCGTATGGGGAGTGAGGGATTGGGTGGGATATTGAAGGGTATGGGGAGTGAGGGGGGAGAGTGAGAGTAGACTGGGGGGATAGTAAAGGGTATAGGGAGTGAGCAGGAGAGGGGGATATTAAAGGATATGGGGAGTGAGGGGGAGAGTGGGATTAGACTGGATGGGATATTAAAGGGTATGGGGAGTGAAGGGGAGAGTGAGATTAGAATGGGGGGATATTAAACGGTATGGGGAGTGAGGGGGAGAGTGAGATTAGACTGGGTGGGATATTAATGGAGATGGGGAGTGAGGGGGAGAATGGGATTAGACTGGGTGGAATATTCAAGGGTATGGGGAGTGAGGGGGAGAGTGGGATTAGACTGGGTGGGATATTAATGGATATGGGGAGTGAGGGGGAGAGTGGGATTCGACTGGGTGGGATATTAAAGGGTAGGGGGGAGAGTGAGATTAGACTGGCTGGAATATTAATGGATATGGGGAGTGAGGGGGAGAGTGGGATTAGACTGGGTGGGATATTAACGGATATGGGGAGTGAGGGGGAGAGTGGGATTAGACTGGGTGGGATATTAATGGATATGGGGAGAGTGGGATTAGACTGGGTGGGATTTTAAAGGGTACGGGGAATGAGCAGGAGAATGGGATTAGACTGGGGGATATTAAAGGGTACGGGGAATGAGCAGGAGAATGGGATTAGACTGGGTGGGATATTCAAGGGAATGGGGAGTGAGGGGGAGAGTGGGACTAGACTGGGTGGGATATTAAAGGGTACGGGGAGTGAGGGGGAGAGTGGGATGAGACTGGGTGGGATATTAAAGGGTACGGGGAGTGAGGGTGAGAGTGGGATTAGACTGAGTGGGATGTTGAAGGGTATGGGGAGTGAGCAGGAGATTGCGATTAGACAAATAGGGTTATTAAAGTGTATGGAGAATAAAGGGAGAGTGGGATTAGACTGAGTGGGACATTAAAGGGTTCGGGGAGTGAGGGGGAGAGTGGGATTAGACTGGGTGGGATGTTGAAGGGTACGGGGAGTGAGGGGGAGAGTGGGATTAGACTGGGTGGGATATTAAAGGGTATGGGGAGTGAGGGGGAGAAATGGATGAGACTGGGGGATATTAATGGATAATGGGAGTGAGGGGGAGAGTGGGATTAGACTGGGTGGGATATTAAAGGGTATGGGGAGTCAGGGGGAGAGTGGGATTAGACTGGGTGGGATATTAAAGGGTATGGGGAGTGAGGGGGAGAGTGGGATTAAACTGGGTGGCATATTAAAGGGTATGGGGAGTGAGGGGGAGAGTGGGATTAGACTGGGTGGGATATTAAAGGGTACGGGGAGTGAGGGGGAGAGTGGGATTACACTGGGTGGGATATTAATGGATATGGGGAGTGATGGGAGAGTGAGATTAGACTGGGTGGGATATTAATGGATATGGGGAGTGAGTGGGAGAATGGGATTAGACTGGGTGGGATATTCAAGGGAATGGGGAGTGAGGGGGAGAGTAGGACTAGACTGGGTGGGATATTAAAGGGTACGGGGAGTGAGGGGGAGAGTGGGATGAGACTGGGTGGGATATTAAAGGGTACGGGGAGTGAGGGTGAGAGTGGGATTAGACTGAGTGGGATATTAAAGGGTATGGGGAGTGAGGGGGAGAGTGGGATTAGACTGGGTGGGATATTAAAGGGTATGGGGAGAGTGGGATTAGACTGGGTGGGATATTAAAGGGTATGGGGAGTGAGGGGGAGAGTGGGATTAGACTGGGTGGGATGTTGAAGGGTACGGGGAGTGAGCAGGAGATTGCGATTAGACAAATAGGGTTATTAAAGTGTATGGAGAATAAAGGGAGAGTGGGATTAGACTGAGTGGGACATTAAAGGGTACGGGGAGTGAGGGGGAGAGTGGGATTAGACTGGGTGGGATATTAAAGGGTATGGGGAGAGTGGGATTAGACTGGGTGGGATATTAAAGGGTATGGGGAGTGAGGGGGAGAGTGGGATTAGACTGGGTGGGATGTTGAAGGGTATGGGGAGTGAGGGGGAGAGTGGGATTAGACTGGGTGGGATATTAAAGGGTATGGGGAGTGAGGGGGAGAAATGGATGAGACTGGGGGATATTAATGGATAATGGGAGTAAGGGGGAGAGTGGGATTAGACTGAGTGGGATGTTGAAGGGTACGGGGAGTGAGCAGGAGATTGCGATTAGACAAATAGGGTTATTAAAGTGTATGGAGAATAAAGGGAGAGTGGGATTAGACTGAGTGGGACATTAAAGGGTACGGGGAGTGAGGGGGAGAGTGGGATTAGACTGGGTGGGATATTAAAGGGTATGGGGAGAGTGGGATTAGACTGGGTGGGATATTAAAGGGTACGGGGAGTGAGCAGGAGAGTGGGATTAGACTGGGTGGGATATTAAAGGGTATGGGGAGTGAGGGGGAGAGTGGGATTAGACTGGGTGGGATATTAAAGGGTATGGGGAGTGAGGGGGAGAGTGGGATTAGACTGGGTGGGATATTAAAGGGTATGGGGAGTGAGGGGGAGAGTGGGATTAGACTGGGTGGGATATTAAAGGGTATGGGGAGTGAGGGGGAGAGTGAGATTAGACTGGGTGGGATATTAAAGGATATGGGGAGTGAGGGGGAGAGTGGAATTAGACTGGGTGGGATATTAAAGGGTATGGGGAGTGAGGGGGAGAGTGGGATTAGACTGGGTGGGATATTAAAGGGTACGGGGAGTGAGGGGGAGAGTGGGATTGGACTGGGTGGGATATTAAAGGGTACGGGGAGTGAGGGGAGAGTGGGATTAGACTGGGTGGGATATTAAAGGGTACGGGGAGTGAGGGGGAGAGTGGGATTAGACTGGGTGGGATATTAAAGGGTATGGGGAGTGGGGAGGAGAGTGGGATTAGACTGGGTGGGATATTAAAGGGTACGGGGAGTGAGGGGGAGAGTGGGATTAGACTGGGTGGGATATTAAAGGGTATGGGGAGTGGGGAGGAGAGTGGGATTAGACTGGGTGGGATATTAAAGGGTATGGGGAGTGAGGGGGAGAGTGGGATTAGACTGGGGGATATTAAAGGGTACGGGGAGTGAGGGGGAGAGTGGGATTAGACTGGGTGGGATATTAAAGGGTACGGGGAGTGAGGGGGAGAGTGGGATTAGACTGGGTGGGATATTAAAGGGTACGGGGAGTGAGGGTGAGAGTGGGACTAGACTGGGTGGGATATTAAAGGGTATGGGGAGTGAGCAGGAAAGTGGGATTAGACTGGGTGGGATATTAAAGGGTACGGGGAGTGAGGGTGAGAGTGGGACTAGACTGGGTGGGATATTAAAGGATATGGGGAGTGAGGGGGAGAGTGGAATTAGACTGGGTGGGATATTAAAGGGTACGGGGAGTGAGGGGGAGAGTGGGATTGGACTGGGTGGGATATTAAAGGGTATGGGGAGTGAGGGGAGAGTGGGATTAGACTGGGTGGGATATTAAAGGGTATGGGGAGTGGGGAGGAGAGTGGGATTAGACTGGGTGGGATATTAAAGGGTATGGGGAGTGAGGGGGAGAGTGGGATTAGACTGGGTGGGATATTAAAGGGTACGGGGAGTGAGGGGGAGAGTGGGATTAGACTGGGTGGGATATTAAAGGGTACGGGGAGTGAGGGGGAGAGTGGGATTAGACTGGGTGGGATATTAAAGGGTACGGGGAGTGAGGGGGAGAGTGGGATTAGACTGGGTGGGATATTAAAGGGTACGGGGAGTGAGGGGGAGAGTGGGATTAGACTGGGTGGGATATTAAAGGGTATGGGGAGTGAGGGGGAGAGTGGGATTAGACTGGGTGGGATATTAAAGGGTATGGGGAGTGAGGGGGAGAGTGCGATTAGACTAGGTGGGACATGAAAGGGTATGGGGAGTGAGGGGGAGAGTGGGATTAGACTGGGTGGGATATTAAAGGGTGAGGGGATTGAGGGGGAGAGTGGGATTAGACTGGGTGGGATATTAAAGGGTATGGGGAGTGAGGGGGAGAGTGCGATTAGACTAGGTGGGACATGAAAGGGTATGGGGAGTGAGGGGGAGAGTGGGATTAGACTGGGTGGGATATTAAAGGGTATGGGGAGTGAGGGGGAGAGTGGGATTAGACTGGGTGAGATATTAAAGGGTATGGGGAGTGAGGGGGAGAGTGGGATTAGACTGGGTGGGATATTAAAGGGTACGGGGAGTGAGGGGGAGAGTGGGATTAGACAAATAGTGTTATTAAAGTGTATGGAGAATAAAGGGAGAGTGCGATTAGACTGAGTGGGACATTAAAGGGTACGGGGAGTGAGGGGGAGAGTGGGATTAGACTGGGTGGGATGTTGAAGGGTATGGGGAGTGAGGGGGAGAGTGGGATTAGACTGGGTGGGATGTTGAAGGGTATGGGGAGTGAGGGGGAGAGTGGGATTAGACTGGGTGGGACATGAAAGGCTATGGGGAGTGAGCAGGAGATTGCGATGAGACAAATAGGGTTATTAAAGTGTATGGAGAATAAAGGGAGAGTGGGATTAGACTGAGTGGGACATTAAAGGGTACGGGGAGTGAGGGGGAGAGTGGGACTCGACTGGGTAGGATATTAAAGGGTACGGGGAGTGAGGGGGAGAGTGGGACTAGACTGGGTGGGATATTAAAGGGTACAGGGAGTGAGGGGGAGAGTGGGATGAGACTGGGTGGGATATTAAAGGGTACGGGGAGTGAGGGTGAGAGTGGGATTAGACTGGGTGAGATATTAAAGGGTATGGGGAGTGAGGGGGAGAGTGGGATTAGACAAATAGGGTTATTAAAGTGTATGGAGAATAAAGGGAGAGTGGGATTAGACTGAGTGGGACATTAAAGGGTACGGGGAGTGAGGGGGAGAGTGGGATTAGACTGGGTGGGATATTAAAGGGTATGGGGAGTGAGGGGGAGAGTGGGATTAGACTGGGTGGGATATTAAAGGATATGGGGAGTGAGGGGGAGAGTGGGATTAGACTGGGTGGGATATTAAAGGGTATGGGGAGTGAGGGGGAGAGTGGGATTGGACTGGGTGGGATATTAAAGGGTACGGGGAGTGAGGGGGAGAGTGGGATTAGACTGGGTGGGATATTAAAGGGTATGGGGAGTGAGGGGGAGAGTGGGATTAGACTGGGTGGAATATTAAAGGGTATGGGGAGTGAGGGGGAGAGTGCGATTAGACTAGGTGGGACATTAAAGGGTATGGGGAGTGAGGGGGAGAGTGGGATTAGACTGAGTGGGATGTTGAAGGGTATGGGGAGTGAGGGGGAGAGTGGGACTAGACTGGGTGGGATATTAAAGGGTACGGGGAGTGAGGGGGAGAGTGGGATTAGACTGGGTGGGATATTAAAGGGTATGGGGAGTGAGGGGGAGAGTGGGATTAGACAAATAGGGTTATTAAAGTGTATGGAGAATAAAGGGAGAGTGGGATTAGACTGAGTGGGACATTAAAGGGTACGGGGAGTGAGGGGGAGAGTGGGATTAGACTGGGTGGGATATTAAAGGGTATGGGGAGTGAGGGGGAGAGTGGGATTAGACAAATAGGGTTATTAAAGTGTATGGAGAATAAAGGGAGAGTGGGATTAGACTGAGTGGGACATTAAAGGGTACGGGGAGTGAGGGGGAGAGTGGGATTAGACTGAGTGGGATATTAAAGGGTACGGGGAGTGAGGGGGAGAGTGGGATTAGACTGGGTGGGATATTAAAGGGTATGGGGAGTGAGGGGGAGAGTGGGATTAGACTGAGTGGGATGTTGAAGGGTATGGGGAGTGAGGGGGAGAGTGGGATTAGACTGGGTGAGATATTAAAGGGTATGGGGAGTGAGGGGGAGAGTGGGATTAGACAAATAGGGTTATTAAAGTGTATGGAGAATAAAGGGAGAGTGGGATTAGACTGAGTGGGATGTTGAAGGGTATGGGGAGTGAGCAGGAGATTGCGATTAGACAAATAGGGTTATTAAAGTGTATGGAGAATAAAGGGAGAGTGGGATTAGACTGAGTGGGACATTAAAGGGTACGGGGAGTGAGGGGGAGAGTGGGATTAGACTGGGTGGGATGTTGAAGGGTATGGGGAGTGAGGGGGAGAGTGGGATTAGACTGGGTGGGATATTAAAGGGTACGGGGAGTGAGGGGGAGAGTGGGATTAGACTGGGTGGGATATTAAAGGGTACGGGGAGTGAGGGGGAGAGTGGGATTAGACTGGGTGGGATATTAAAGGGTACGGGGAGTGAGGGGGAGAGTGGGATTAGACTGGGTGGGATATTAAAGGGTATGGGGAGTGAGGGGGAGAGTGCGATTAGACTGGGTGGGATATTAAAGGGTATGGGGAGTGAGGGGGAGAGTGCGATTAGACTAGGTGGGACATGAAAGGGTATGGGGAGTGAGGGGGAGAGTGGGATTAGACTGGGTGGGATATTAAAGGGTGAGGGGATTGAGGGGGAGAGTGGGATTAGACTGGGTGGGATATTAAAGGGTATGGGGAGTGAGGGGGAGAGTGCGATTAGACTAGGTGGGACATGAAAGGGTATGGGGAGTGAGGGGGAGAGTGGGATTAGACTGGGTGGGATATTAAAGGGTATGGGGAGTGAGGGGGAGAGTGGGATTAGACTGGGTGAGATATTAAAGGGTATGGGGAGTGAGGGGGAGAGTGGGATTAGACTGGGTGGGATATTAAAGGGTACGGGGAGTGAGGGGGAGAGTGGGATTAGACAAATAGTGTTATTAAAGTGTATGGAGAATAAAGGGAGAGTGCGATTAGACTGAGTGGGACATTAAAGGGTACGGGGAGTGAGGGGGAGAGTGGGATTAGACTGGGTGGGATGTTGAAGGGTATGGGGAGTGAGGGGGAGAGTGGGATTAGACTGGGTGGGATGTTGAAGGGTATGGGGAGTGAGGGGGAGAGTGGGATTAGACTGGGTGGGACATGAAAGGCTATGGGGAGTGAGCAGGAGATTGCGATGAGACAAATAGGGTTATTAAAGTGTATGGAGAATAAAGGGAGAGTGGGATTAGACTGAGTGGGACATTAAAGGGTACGGGGAGTGAGGGGGAGAGTGGGACTCGACTGGGTAGGATATTAAAGGGTACGGGGAGTGAGGGGGAGAGTGGGACTAGACTGGGTGGGATATTAAAGGGTACAGGGAGTGAGGGGGAGAGTGGGATGAGACTGGGTGGGATATTAAAGGGTACGGGGAGTGAGGGTGAGAGTGGGATTAGACTGGGTGAGATATTAAAGGGTATGGGGAGTGAGGGGGAGAGTGGGATTAGACAAATAGGGTTATTAAAGTGTATGGAGAATAAAGGGAGAGTGGGATTAGACTGAGTGGGACATTAAAGGGTACGGGGAGTGAGGGGGAGAGTGGGATTAGACTGGGTGGGATATTAAAGGGTATGGGGAGTGAGGGGGAGAGTGGGATTAGACTGGGTGGGATATTAAAGGATATGGGGAGTGAGGGGGAGAGTGGGATTAGACTGGGTGGGATATTAAAGGGTATGGGGAGTGAGGGGGAGAGTGGGATTGGACTGGGTGGGATATTAAAGGGTACGGGGAGTGAGGGGGAGAGTGGGATTAGACTGGGTGGGATATTAAAGGGTATGGGGAGTGAGGGGGAGAGTGGGATTAGACTGGGTGGAATATTAAAGGGTATGGGGAGTGAGGGGGAGAGTGCGATTAGACTAGGTGGGACATTAAAGGGTATGGGGAGTGAGGGGGAGAGTGGGATTAGACTGAGTGGGATGTTGAAGGGTATGGGGAGTGAGGGGGAGAGTGGGACTAGACTGGGTGGGATATTAAAGGGTACGGGGAGTGAGGGGGAGAGTGGGATTAGACTGGGTGGGATATTAAAGGGTATGGGGAGTGAGGGGGAGAGTGGGATTAGACAAATAGGGTTATTAAAGTGTATGGAGAATAAAGGGAGAGTGGGATTAGACTGAGTGGGACATTAAAGGGTACGGGGAGTGAGGGGGAGAGTGGGATTAGACTGGGTGGGATATTAAAGGGTATGGGGAGTGAGGGGGAGAGTGGGATTAGACAAATAGGGTTATTAAAGTGTATGGAGAATAAAGGGAGAGTGGGATTAGACTGAGTGGGACATTAAAGGGTACGGGGAGTGAGGGGGAGAGTGGGATTAGACTGGGTGGGATATTAAAGGGTATGGGGAGTGAGGGGGAGAGTGGGATTAGACTGAGTGGGATGTTGAAGGGTATGGGGAGTGAGGGGGAGAGTGGGATTAGACTGGGTGAGATATTAAAGGGTATGGGGAGTGAGGGGGAGAGTGGGATTAGACAAATAGGGTTATTAAAGTGTATGGAGAATAAAGGGAGAGTGGGATTAGACTGAGTGGGATGTTGAAGGGTATGGGGAGTGAGCAGGAGATTGCGATTAGACAAATAGGGTTATTAAAGTGTATGGAGAATAAAGGGAGAGTGGGATTAGACTGAGTGGGACATTAAAGGGTACGGGGAGTGAGGGGGAGAGTGGGATTAGACTGGGTGGGATGTTGAAGGGTATGGGGAGTGAGGGGGAGAGTGGGATTAGACTGGGTGGGATGTTGAAGGGTATGGGGAGTGAGGGGGAGAGTGGGATTAGACTGGGTGGGACATGAAAGGCTATGGGGAGTGAGCAGGAGATTGCGATGAGACAAATAGGGTTATTAAAGTGTATGGAGAATAAAGGGAGAGTGGGATTAGACTGAGTGGGACATTAAAGGGTACGGGGAGTGAGGGGGAGAGTGGGACTAGACTGGGTAGGATATTAAAGGGTACGGGGAGTGAGGGGGCGAGTGGGACTAGACTGGGTGGGATATTAAAGGGTACAGGGAGTGAGGGGGAGAGTGGGATGAGACTGGGTGGGATATTAAAGGGTACGGGGAGTGAGGGTGAGAGTGGGATTAGACTGGGTGAGATATTAAAGGGTACGGGGAGTGAGCAGGAGAGTGGGATTAGACTGGGTGGGATATTAAAGGGTACGGGGAGTGAGGGGGAGAGTGGGATTAGACAAATAGGGTTATTAAAGTGTATGGAGAATAAAGGGAGAGTGGGATTAGACTGAGTGGGACATTAAAGGGTACGGGGAGTGAGGGTGAGAGTGGGATTAGACTGGGTGGGACATGAAAGGGTATGGGGAGTGAGGGGGAGAAATGGATGAGACTGGGGGATATTAATGGATAATGGGAGTGAGGGGGAGAGTGGGATTAGACTGGGTGGGATATTAAAGGGTATGGGGAGTGAGGGGGAGAGTGGGATTAGACTGGGTGGCATATTGAAGGGTATGGGGAGTGAGGGGGAGAGTGGGATTAGACTGGGTGGGATATTAAAGGGTACGGGGAGTGAGGGGGAGAGTGAGATTACACTGGGTGGGATATTAATGGATATGGGGAGTGATGGGAGAGTGAGATTAGACTGGGTGGGATATTCAAGGGTATGGGGAGTGAGGGGGAGAGTGGGATTAGACTGGGTGGGATGTTGAAGGGTATGGGGAGTGAGGGGGACAGTGGGATTAGACTGGGTGGGATATTAATGGATAATGGGAGTGAGGGGGAGAGTGGGATTAGACTGGGTGGGATATTAAAGGGTATGGGGAGTGAGGGGGAGAGTGGGATTAGACTGGGTGGCATATTAAAGGGTATGGGGAGTGAGGGGGAGAGTGGGATTCGACTGGGTGGGATATTAAAGGGTATGGGGAGTGAGGGGGAGAGTGGGATTAGACTGGGTGGGATATTAAAGGGTATGGGGAGTGAGGGGGAGAGTGGGATTAGACTGGGTGGGATATTAAAGGGTACGGGGAGTGAGGGTGAGAGTGAGATTAGACTGGATGGGATATTAAAGGGTACGGGGAGTGAGGGGGAGAGTGAGATTACACTGGGTGGGATATTAATGGATATGGGGAGTGAGGGGGAGAGTGGGATTAGACTGGGTGGGATATTAATGGATATGGGGAGTGAGGGGGGAGAGTGGGATTAGACACGGTGGGATATTCAATGGTATGGGGAGTGAGGGGGAGAGTGGGATTAGACTGGGTGGGATATTAAAGGGTATGAGGAGTGAGGGGGAGAGTGGGATTAGACTGGGTGGCATATTAAAGGGTATGGGGAGTGAGAGGGAGAGTGAGATTAGACTGGGGGATATTAAAGGGCACGGGGAGTGAGTGGGAGAGTGGGATTAGACTGGGTGGGATATTAAAGGGTACGGGGAGTGAGGGGGAGAGTGGGATTAGACTGGGTGGGATATTAATGGATATGGGGAGTGAGGGGGAGAATGGGATTGGACTGGGTGGGATATTCAAGGGTATGGGGAGTGAGGGGGAGAGTGGGAATCGACTGGGTGGGATATTAATGGATATGGGGAGTGAGGGGGAGAGTGGGATTAGATTGGGTGGGATATTAATGGATATGGGGAGTGAGGGGGAGAGTGGGATTAGACTGGGTGGGATATTAAAGGGTATGGGGAGGTAGCAGGAGAATGGGATTAGACTGGGGGATATTAAAGCGTATGGGGAGTGAGGGATTGGGTGGGATATTGAAGGGTATGGGGAGTGAGGGGGGAGAGTGAGAGTAGACTGGGGGGATAGTAAAGGGTATAGGGAGTGAGCAGGAGAGGGGGATATTAAAGGATATGGGGAGTGAGGGGGAGAGTGGGATTAGACTGGATGGGATATTAAAGGGTATGGGGAGTGAAGGGGAGAGTGAGATTAGAATGGGGGGATATTAAACGGTATGGGGAGTGAGGGGGAGAGTGAGATTAGACTGGGTGGGATATTAATGGAGATGGGGAGTGAGGGGGAGAATGGGATTAGACTGGGTGGAATATTCAAGGGTATGGGGAGTGAGGGGGAGAGTGGGATTAGACTGGGTGGGATATTAATGGATATGGGGAGTGAGGGGGAGAGTGGGATTCGACTGGGTGGGATATTAAAGGGTAGGGGGGAGAGTGAGATTAGACTGGCTGGAATATTAATGGATATGGGGAGTGAGGGGGAGAGTGGGATTAGACTGGGTGGGATATTAACGGATATGGGGAGTGAGGGGGAGAGTGGGATTAGACTGGGTGGGATATTAATGGATATGGGGAGAGTGGGATTAGACTGGGTGGGATTTTAAAGGGTACGGGGAATGAGCAGGAGAATGGGATTAGACTGGGGGATATTAAAGGGTACGGGGAATGAGCAGGAGAATGGGATTAGACTGGGTGGGATATTCAAGGGAATGGGGAGTGAGGGGGAGAGTGGGACTAGACTGGGTGGGATATTAAAGGGTACGGGGAGTGAGGGGGAGAGTGGGATGAGACTGGGTGGGATATTAAAGGGTACGGGGAGTGAGGGTGAGAGTGGGATTAGACTGAGTGGGATGTTGAAGGGTATGGGGAGTGAGCAGGAGATTGCGATTAGACAAATAGGGTTATTAAAGTGTATGGAGAATAAAGGGAGAGTGGGATTAGACTGAGTGGGACATTAAAGGGTTCGGGGAGTGAGGGGGAGAGTGGGATTAGACTGGGTGGGATGTTGAAGGGTACGGGGAGTGAGGGGGAGAGTGGGATTAGACTGGGTGGGATATTAAAGGGTATGGGGAGTGAGGGGGAGAAATGGATGAGACTGGGGGATATTAATGGATAATGGGAGTGAGGGGGAGAGTGGGATTAGACTGGGTGGGATATTAAAGGGTATGGGGAGTCAGGGGGAGAGTGGGATTAGACTGGGTGGGATATTAAAGGGTATGGGGAGTGAGGGGGAGAGTGGGATTAAACTGGGTGGCATATTAAAGGGTATGGGGAGTGAGGGGGAGAGTGGGATTAGACTGGGTGGGATATTAAAGGGTACGGGGAGTGAGGGGGAGAGTGGGATTACACTGGGTGGGATATTAATGGATATGGGGAGTGATGGGAGAGTGAGATTAGACTGGGTGGGATATTAATGGATATGGGGAGTGAGTGGGAGAATGGGATTAGACTGGGTGGGATATTCAAGGGAATGGGGAGTGAGGGGGAGAGTAGGACTAGACTGGGTGGGATATTAAAGGGTACGGGGAGTGAGGGGGAGAGTGGGATGAGACTGGGTGGGATATTAAAGGGTACGGGGAGTGAGGGTGAGAGTGGGATTAGACTGAGTGGGATGTTGAAGGGTACGGGGAGTGAGCAGGAGATTGCGATTAGACAAATAGGGTTATTAAAGTGTATGGAGAATAAAGGGAGAGTGGGATTAGACTGAGTGGGACATTAAAGGGTACGGGGAGTGAGGGGGAGAGTGGGATTAGACTGGGTGGGATATTAAAGGGTATGGGGAGAGTGGGATTAGACTGGGTGGGATATTAAAGGGTATGGGGAGTGAGGGGGAGAGTGGGATTAGACTGGGTGGGATGTTGAAGGGTATGGGGAGTGAGGGGGAGAGTGGGATTAGACTGGGTGGGATATTAAAGGGTATGGGGAGTGAGGGGGAGAAATGGATGAGACTGGGGGATATTAATGGATAATGGGAGTGAGGGGGAGAGTGGGATTAGACTGGGTGGGATATTAAAGGGTATGGGGAGTGAGGGGGAGAGTGGGATTCGACTGGGTGGCATATTAATGGATAATGGGAGTGAGGGGGAGAGTGGGATTAGACTGGGTGGGATATTAAAGGTTATGGGGAGTGAGGGGGAGAGTGGGACTCGACTGGGTGGCATATTAAAGGGTATGGGGAGTGAGGGGGAGAGTGGGATTAGACTGGGTGGGATATTAAAGGGTATGGGGAGTGAGGGGGAGAGTGGGATTAGACTGGGTGGGATATTAAAGGGTATGGGGAGTGAGGGGGAGAGTGGGATTAGACTAGGTGGGATATTAAAGGGTACGGGGAGTGAGGGTGAGAGTGAGATTACACTGGGTGGGATATTAATGGATATGGGGAGTGATGGGAGAGTGAGATTAGACTGGGTGGGATATTAATGGATATGGGGAGTGAGTGGGAGAATGGGATTAGACTGGGTGGGATATTCAAGGGTACGGGGAGTGAGGGGGAGAGTGGGATTTGACTGGGTGGGATATTAAAGGGTATGGGGAGTGAGGGGGAGAGTGGGATTAGACTGGGTGGCATATTAAAGGGTATGGGGAGTGAGAGGGAGAGTGGGATTAGACTGGGGGATATTAAAGGGCACGGGGAGTGAGTGGGAGAGTGGGATTAGACTGGGTGGGATATTAAAGGGTATGGGGAGTGAGGGGGAGAGTGGGATTAGACTGGGTGGAATATTAAAGGGTACGGGGAGTGAGGGGGAGAGTGTAATTCGACTGGGTGGGATATTAATGGATATGGGGAGTGAGGGGGAGAATGGGATTGGACTGGGTGGGATATTCAAGGGTATGGGGAGTGAGGGGGAGAGTGGGAATAGACTGGGTGGGATATTAATGGATATGGGGAGTGAGGGGGAGAGTGTGATTAGACTGGGTGGGATATTAATGGATATGGGGAGTGAGGGGGAGAGTGGGATTAGACTGGGTGGGATATTAAAGGGTATGGGGAGGTAGCAGGAGAATGGGATTAGACTGGGTGGGATATTAAAGGGTACGGGGAGTGAGGGATTGGGTGGGATATTGAAGGGTATGGGGAGTGAGAGGGGAGAGTGGGATTAGACTGGATGGGATATTAAAGGGTATGGGGAGTGAAGGGGAGAGTGAGATTAGAATGGGGGGATATTAAACGGTATGGGGAGTGAGGGGGAGAGTGGGATTAGACTGGGTGGGATATTAATGGATATGGGGAGTGAGGGGGAGAGTGGGATTCGACTGGGTGGGATATTTAAGGGTAGGGGGGAGAGTGAGATTAGACTGGCTGGAATATTAATGGATATGGGGAGTGAGGGGGAGAGTGGGATTAGACTAGGTGGGATATTAAAGGGTATGGGGAGTGAGGGGGAGAGTGGGATTAGACTGGGTGGGATATTAATGGGTATGGGGAGTGAGGGGGAGAGTGAGATTAGACTGGGTGGGATATTAACGGATATGGGCAGTGAGGGGGAGAGTGGGATTAGACTGGGTGGGATATTAATGGATATGGGGAGTGAGTGGGATTAGACTGGGTGGGATATTAATTGATATGGGGAGAGTGGGATTAGACTGGGTGGGATTTTAAAGGGTACGGGGAATGAGCAGGAGAATGGGATTAGACTGGGGGATATTAAAGGGTACGGGGAATGAGCAGGAGAATGGGATTAGACTGGGGGATATTAAAGGGTATGGGGAGTGAGGGAGAGAGTGAGATTCGACTGGGTGGGATATTAATTGATATGGGGAGTGAGGGTGAGAGTGAGATTAGACTGGGGGATATTAAACGGTATGGGGAGTGAGCAGGAGAGGGGGATATTAAAGGGTATGGGGAGAGTGGGATTAGACAGGATGGGATATTAATGGATATGGGGAGTGAGGGGCAGAGTGAGATTAGACTGGGGGATATTAATGGATATGGGGAGTGTGGGTGAGAGTGGGATTAGACTGGGTGAGATATTAAAGGGTATGGGGAGTGAGCAGGAGATTGCGATTAGACAAATAGGGTTATTAAAGTGTATGGAGAATAAAGGGAGAGTGGGATTAGACTGAGTGGGACATTAAAGGGTACGGGGAGTGAGGGGGAGAGTGGGACTAGACTGGGTGAGATATTAAAGGGTATGGGGAGTGAGGGTGAGAGTGGGATTCGACTGGGTGGGATATTAAAGGGTATGAGGAGTGAGGGGGAGAGTGGGATTAGACTTGGTGGGATATTAAAGGGTACGGGGAGTGAGATTAGACTGGGTGGGATATTAAAGGGTACGGGGAGTGAGGGGGAGAGTGAGATTACACTGGGTGGGATATTAATGGATATGGGGAGTGATGGGAGAGTGAGATTAGACTGGGTGGGATATTAATGGATATGGGGAGTGAGTGGGAGAATGGGATTAGACTGGGTGGGATATTAATGGATATGAGGAGTGAGGGGTAGAGTGGGATTCGACTGGGTGGGATATTCAAGGGTATGGGGAGTGAGGGGGAGAGTGGGATTAGACTGGGTGGGATATTAAAGGGTATGGGGAGTGAGTGGGAGAGTGGGATTAGACTGGGTGGGATATTAAAGGGTATGGGGAGTGAGGGGGAGAGTGGGACTAGACTGGGTGGGATATTAATGGATATGAGGAGTGAGGGGGAGAGTGGGATTAGACTGGGTGGGATATTAATGGATATGGGGAGTGAGGGGGAGAGTGGGATTCGACTGGGTGGGATATTAAAGGGTATGGGGAGTGAGGGGGAGAGTGGGATGAGACTGGGTGGGATATTAAAGGGTATGGGGAGTGGGATGAGACTGGATGGGATATTAAAGGGTATGGGGAGTGAGGGGGAGAGTGGGATGAGACTGGGTGGGATATTAAAGGGTATGGGGAGTGGGATGAGACTGGATGGGATATTAAAGGATGATTTCACATTGGACCTTTTAAAGTCAGCTGCCAACCCAGGCCCCAGGGGTGTCAGTACATTGCCTGACCCACAGCACCACCTAATCCCTTCAACTCTTGTGGTAATGTTTCTTTTGTCACTTCAGAATGTAAGTCTAACTGTGCTGAAATGTGACTCACTTCTGTACAGCTACCCTCTGGACTCGTGAATGCTCCCCTTAATGTCAATCCCTGCAGTGATAAGGAGTATAAATATCGGGGTCAATGCTGTCCAATGTGTAAACCTGGTAAGTCAGTATTGTAAACCCGCTCTGTAATGACAGGAGTGAGAGGAGTGATTGGGTTTTCTCAACTCTTGATGGAACTTGATTAAGTATCGATTTTGACGGTGTAACTCTGTATATCCCAGCAGCATTGTATTCTCCTATTCGGAAGAAAGTTACAGTGTTAACACTACCTTATTTAGTGTGTTGATATTAAAGGAAAAGAATATTTTAAATTCAAAACCACTGATTACACCCACAACAAATAAGAAAGAGTATGTTAGAATTCCAACATGTAACGCATATTAACAAGAGGATTTTCAACCAGTCTGTCTGCTCCCCCTTCACTAATATCTAGGGAATGTAGATGGGGAATTGTCTATCTGTAGAGTTAATAGGGGGTCCTTTCTAACTTCGTCACTTCAGCAGTAACCTGGAGAGTGGATCGCATGACCATTGTAGAACCCGTCCGACTTTCATCCCATTGAAATCAAAGAATGGAGCATTGGGTGCTCTTTGGACCTGAGATTCAAGTGGGAGTAATAGCAGACCGTAACCACTTAGAACTGATTTATGCCGTCAGATGAAAATCACCCCCTTAGTTGCGGGTTGGCAGAGCTGTGGCTTAGGGACCCCCACATCGTTGGTAAGCTTCTCACTGTTTATCCAACTAGGACCAACCTACTCATTGGGGCTTTGGCCTGCATGGTTAACTGGAGCCGATTGAGAGGAATTGTGGTCCCTAGTTAACCCTAGAAGGGTTTAGATAAAGTAAATAGAGAGAAACTGTTCCCATTGGCGGAAGGGTCAAGAACCAGAGGACACAGATTTAAAGTGATTGGCAAAAGAACCAAAGGCGATATGAGGAAAAACTTTTTTATGCAGCGAGTAGTTATGATCTGGAATGCGTTGCCTGAAAGGGTGGTGGGAGCAGATTCAATCGTGGCTTTCAAAAAGGAATTGGATAAATACTTGAAGGGGAAAAGATTTGCAGGGCTACGGGGGAAAAAGCGGGGAAATGGGACTAACTGGATTGCTCTTACAAAGAGCTGGCACGGGCTCGATGGGCCGAATGGCCTCCTTCTGTGCTGTAACCGTTCTATGATTCTAGTTACAGGTCTACCCCTCCAGGTTCTGTTAATGAGCTAGGCCGGCTGGTCAGCCATTAACAGTGTCCTGGAGAACTGCGGACCAGTCTGGATCAGGTATTGGATTACGGAGTCTACCACAGGGGGTTAACTTGATTTAAAATCTTCACCTTGACCCCAAAGTGGCCCTGCCTCTTCCCACCACCCCTACCCCCGCCAAGAAAAAGAGTCACTGGTTGGTCGTTATTCTTAAATTTATTCTACCACACCTGATTGGGCCATTCTTCCCATATGATTGTCTCCTTGTTCCTGTAGTAGACCACAGTCAGTTAAAGCAAGCTAAGAACAACTGGACACCTCCAAACAAACCTTTTTAAACAATGATTCTTACAATTAGGACCATTTACACTTTCTACCTCCCACCCTCAGTTCCCTTTCCTACAGATTCCCAGCATTCATGTTGTTCTTTTTACCACAGTTCTTTGCTCGGGTTTTAATAGTTGCCTCTCCCACTCTTACTTTCTGTTACAGGTCAGCGAGTTGAGGAACATTGCACACATAATACTGGTACACAGTGCTACCCATGTGCAAACAGCACCTACCGAGACAATTTCAACGGACTAGAGCAGTGTATTGCATGCAAGGCTTGTGGAGAAGGTGAGTGATTAAAATGCCTGTCCTATAACTGCACAGACCTGACTGCAATGCAAGGGGTGTCCTTGAGAGTGACATTGTGTAACCAGGTAATGGAATACAGTATCCACAGATTGAAATGTGTACATTAGAGGGGTGCTGTTGGTGCAGTAGAAACATTTTGGTGTTTACCCTGGGTGCGTTACAGGAGGTTTACTGTGGCACGGCATGTATTAAAGATTGTGGCATTGATGCCAGCAGTGCTGGGTTTATTAGTGAGCTCTTGGTATAAGGACATGGGGTGCTGGGTTTATTAGGCGTGTTTTGGTATGGGTGCTGGGTTTATTAGGCGTGTTTTGGTGTGGGTGCTGGGTTTATTAGGCGTGTTTTGGTGTGGGTGCTGGGTTTATTAGGCGTGTTTTGGTGTGGGTGCTGGGTTTATTAGGTGGGTTTTGGTATGGGTGCTGGGTTTATTAGGCGTGTTTTGGTGTGGGTGCTGGGTTTATTAGGCGGGTTTTGGTGTGGGTGCTGGGTTTATTAGTGGGTTTTGGTGTGGGTGCTGGGTTTATTAGGCGTGTTTTGGTGTGGGTGCTTGGTTTATTAGGCGTGTTTTGGTGTGGGTGCTGGGTTTATTAGACTGGTTTTGGTGTGGGTGCTGGGTTTATTAGGTGGGTTTTGGTGTGGGTGCTGGGTTTATTAGGCGTGTTTTGGTGTGGGTGCTGGGTTTATTAGGTGGGTTTTGGTGTGGGTGCTGGGTTTATTAGGTGGGTTTTGGTGCGGGTGCTGGGTTTATTAGGCGTGTTTTGGTGTGGGTGCTGGGTTTATTAGACTGGTTTTGGTGTGGGTGCTGGGTTTATTAGGTGGGTTTTGGTGTGGGTGCTGGGTTTATTAGGTGGGTTTTGGTGTGGGTGCTGGGTTTATTAGGTGGGTTTTGGTGTGGGTGCTTGGTTTATTAGGCGTGTTTTGGTATGGGTGCTGGGTTTATTAGACTGGTTTTGGTGTGGGTGCTGGGTTTATTAGGTGGGTTTTGGTGTGGGTGCTGGGTTTATTAGGCGTGTTTTGGTGTGGGTGCTGGGTTTATTAGGTGGGTTTTGGTGTGGGTGCTGGGTTTATTAGGTGGGTTTTGGTGCGGGTGCTGGGTTTATTAGGTGGGTTTTGGTGCGGGTGCTGGGTTTATTAGGTGGGTTTTGGTGTGGGTGCTGGGTTTATTAGGCGTGTTTTGGTGTGGGTGCTGGGTTTATTAGACTGGTTTTGGTGTGGGTGATGGGTGTATTAGGCGTGTTTTGGTGTGGGTGCTGGGTTTATTAGGCGTGTTTTGGTGTGGGTGCTGGGTGTATTAGGCGTGTTTTGGTGTGGGTGCTGGGTTTATTAGGTGGGTTTTGGTGTGGGTGCGGGGTTTATTGGGTGGGTTTTGGTGTGGGTGCTGGGTTTATTAGGCGGGTTTTGGTGTGGGTGCTGGGTTTATTAGGTGGGTTTTGGTGTGGGTGCTGGGTTTATTAGGCGGGTTTTGGTGTGGGTGCTGGGTTTATTAGGTGGGTTTTGGTGTGGGTGCTGGATTTATTAGTCGGGTTTTGGTGTGGGTGCTGGGTTTATTAGACTGGTTTTGGTGTGGGTGCTGGGTTTATTAGGCGGGTTTTGGTGTGGGTGCTGGGTTTATTAGGCGGGTTTTGGTGTGGGTGCTGGGTTTATTAGACTGGTTTTGGTGTGGGTGCTGGGTTTATTAGGTGGGTTTTGGTGTGGGTGCTGGGTTTATTAGGCGTGTTTTGGTGTGGGTGCTGGGTTTATTAGGTGGGTTTTGGTGTGGGTGCTGGGTTTATTAGGTGGGTTTTGGTGCGGGTGCTGGGTTTATTAGGCGTGTTTTGGTGTGGGTGCTGGGTTTATTAGACTGGTTTTGGTGTGGGTGCTGGGTTTATTAGGTGGGTTTTGGTGTGGGTGCTGGGTTTATTAGGTGGGTTTTGGTGTGGGTGCTGGGTTTATTAGGTGGGTTTTGGTGTGGGTGCTTGGTTTATTAGGCGTGTTTTGGTATGGGTGCTGGGTTTATTAGACTGGTTTTGGTGTGGGTGCTGGGTTTATTAGGTGGGTTTTGGTGTGGGTGCTGGGTTTATTAGGCGTGTTTTGGTGTGGGTGCTGGGTTTATTAGGTGGGTTTTGGTGTGGGTGCTGGGTTTATTAGGTGGGTTTTGGTGCGGGTGCTGGGTTTATTAGGTGGGTTTTGGTGCGGGTGCTGGGTTTATTAGGTGGGTTTTGGTGTGGGTGCTGGGTTTATTAGGCGTGTTTTGGTGTGGGTGCTGGGTTTATTAGACTGGTTTTGGTGTGGGTGATGGGTGTATTAGGCGTGTTTTGGTGTGGGTGCTGGGTTTATTAGGCGTGTTTTGGTGTGGGTGCTGGGTGTATTAGGCGTGTTTTGGTGTGGGTGCTGGGTTTATTAGGTGGGTTTTGGTGTGGGTGCGGGGTTTATTGGGTGGGTTTTGGTGTGGGTGCTGGGTTTATTAGGCGGGTTTTGGTGTGGGTGCTGGGTTTATTAGGTGGGTTTTGGTGTGGGTGCTGGGTTTATTAGGCGGGTTTTGGTGTGGGTGCTGGGTTTATTAGGTGGGTTTTGGTGTGGGTGCTGGATTTATTAGTCGGGTTTTGGTGTGGGTGCTGGGTTTATTAGACTGGTTTTGGTGTGGGTGCTGGGTTTATTAGGCGGGTTTTGGTGTGGGTGCTGGGTTTATTAGGCGTGTTTTGGTGTGGGTGCTGGGTTTATTAGACTGGTTTTGGTGTGGGTGCTGGGTTTATTAGGTGGGTTTTGGTGTGGGTGCTGGGTTTATTAGACTGGTTTTGGTGTGGGTGATGGGTGTATTAGGCGTGTTTTGGTGTGGGTGCTGGGTTTATTAGGCGTGTTTTGGTGTGGGTGCTGGGTGTATTAGGTGGGTTTTGGTGTGGGTGCTGGGTTTATTAGGTGGGTTTTGGTGTGGGTGCGGGGTTTATTAGGCATGTTTTGGTGTGGGTGCTGGGTTTATTAGACTGGTTTTGGTGTGGGTGATGGGTGTATTAGGCGTGTTTTGGTGTGGGTGCTGGGTGTATTAGGCGTGTTTTGGTGTGGGTGCTGGGTTTATTAGGTGGGTTTTGGTGTGGGTGCTGGGTTTATTAGGCGTGTTTTGGTGTGGGTGCTGGGTTTATTAGGCGTGTTTTGGTGTGGGTGCTGGGTTCATTAGGCTGGATTTGGTGTGGGTGCTGGGTTTATTAGGTGGGTTTTGGTGTGGGTGCTGGGTGTATTAGGCGTGTTTTGGTGTGGGTGCTGGGTTTATTAGGTGGGTTTTGGTGTGGGTGCTGGGTTTATTAGGCGGGTTTTGGTGTGGGTGCTGCGTTTATTAGGTGGGTTTTGCTGTGGGTGCTGGGTTTATTAGGCGTGTTTTGGTGTGGGTGCTGGGTTTATTAGACTGGTTTTGGTGTGGGTGCTGGGATTATTAGGTGGGTTTTGCTGTGGGTGCTGGGTTTATTAGACTGGTTTTGGTGTGGGTGCTGGGTTTATTAGGTGGGTTTTGGTGTGGGTGCTGGGTTTATTAGGTGGGTTTTGCTGTGGGTGCTGGGATTATTAGGCGGATTTTGATGTGGGTGCTGGGATTATTAGGCGGATTTTGGTGTGGGTGCTGGGTGTATTATTGAGATCTTGGTATATGGACCAGTGCGTGGTGCACAGTCTGAATAATTCTATCCTAAAATGGAAATCGGGGTCCTGTCTTCGGAGCCGTAATTTGCATATTAAACGCGGCAGGTGCTTCCCTGCCCCCACCAACATTGGCCCCCAGTGAAAGTGGCATCTGGTTGATCGCAGAAGTTAACCGGGCAGTAAATCCACCGAGCCCAATCTGATGTCGTTACCTCTGATTTCGGTAAGTTAAAAGCGACCCCGTTGTGTTAACGAGAATCTTTTGTTCTCTGGTCCGAGACAGGGAGTTATGACATCAAAGCATGTAACATCACACGTAACACAATCTGTGACTGCTTGGATGGCTTCCACTGTGATAAACTCATCAGCGAGGGCTGTGAGCAATGTACAAAGCACAGCACGTGTCCAGCAGGTGAAGTGATGAGGAGAAAAGGTGAGGTGTCAGCCCTGATCGCTGCAGTGTGTGTGTGTGTTTGTATGTCTCGAGTTTAATTTAATTGTGTAAAGGAATTCGAATGCAGTGAAGTGCTGGGCTATCACCAGCCACGGCTAACTGGCTACTACCAGAGTTCCAATTTACTCTCAGTCCAGAATTTATCTGTGAAAACCTATCCAAGCAGATTAACTGCAAAAGAGCTGGTATTATTCACAACACATTCAAATATAGCAGAATACCATCTCCACCAGGAACTGTTGCTCTCACATCACAGGGCAGCTGCTGCCCTAACATCTCCCTCAACATGACCAGCCCCACCCTCGGTGTGTCCGTCACTCTCGGCCCCACCCACAACAGTAACCCCTTTCAGAAAGCAGTTAACAGGATCAGTTTGAATTTGTCATTAATATGTAATGCCTTTGGTTGCATATCTCCTTTGCTTACAGGCTAAAAGGGCAACAGCAAACAACACATGAATGGCTTCCATCTTAAAAACCCCAGAGCCTAGACCAGCTCCAATTAAATGTAAAGATATAACATAGAAGTGTCACAACATGAGGCAGGACAGATGCCCATTTTTATCACAACCCCCACTATAACCCCCGGAGAGTAAAACTCTACGCCATTGCATCTGCCTGCCTATGAAAAAGAAAAAAAGATCTGCAATTATATAACACCTTTCACGACCTCAGGACATCCCAAAGCGCTTTACTTTTGGAGTGTAATCACTTGTAATGTAGGAAACATGACAGCCAATTTGTACACAGCAAGCTCCCACAAACAGCAATGAGATAAATGACCAGATAATCGGTTTCAGTGATGTTGGTTGGGGGATAAATATTGGCCAGGACATCAGGGAAAGTTCCCCTGCTCTTCTTCAAATAGTGGCCGTGGGATCTTTTTCATCCACCAGAGAGAGCAGACAGGGCCTCGGTTTAACATCTCATCCGAAAGACGGCACCTTCGACAGTGCAGCGCTCCCTCAGTACTGCACTGAAGCGTCAGCCTGGATTTTGTGCTCAAGTTTCTGGAGTGGGACTTGAACCCACAACCTTCTGATACAGAGGTGAGAGATCTACCCACTGAACCACAGCTAACACTTGCTTTGCTGTATTGGCCAAACTCAGCTGGGGCAGTAGTGGGAATGTCACAATTGACCTCTGCACCCCAGGGTCAGAGGTGGGTGAAATTAGCCAGGGTTCCTGCTCCTGATCACGAGCAGTGACCCCTGTTGGAAAGTACAGGGGTCACTGCTGTGTGGATGAGGACAGGATGGCGCTCGACTGGGATCTTTATTGCTCAGCATTTATCAACGGGTCTCATGCTGCAATCGTGACATCAACCCTGTATTATTATTGGAAACGTTCAATGCTTAAACTTTATATTTCTCAGGAACTTATAGGCAAGACACAATGTGCCACCCTAGTCCAAGTGGGAATGATTTAGCTACGGCAAAGTGAGTATCATATTTTCAATCCAACACATTTCCAGTGCTTACCTAGCTATACCCTGGCAGCTCCTCTGCTCCCTCCCCCCGCCCAGTCCAGATTTCTCCATCTCTCTTGAAGGTGCTGAATCCTGTTGGTGTGTAGTTCCATGGCTTTTGGCAGCCTTCGTTATCCCGTTCCAGCACATGATCTTGAACAGCAACAGTCAGCAAGCTCTTCTCCTGTAGTGTTTATCATATTCGATCCTGAGCCTAACCTTACCCAACATCCACACACCATTTCCAGCAGAATAGTGATCAGGAGCGAGAACCCCAACTCATCTCCCCTCCTAGGAACTGAACCATCACCCCAGTGAAAGGAAGAACGAACTTTCATTTATATAGCACCTTTCACATCATCCCAAAGTACTTTACAGCCAATGAAATACTTTTGGAGTATAGCGCTGTTGTAATGTAGGAAACACAGCAGCCAATTTGCGCACAGCAATGACGTAACGACCAGATAATCTGTTTTTAGTGATGTTGGTTGAGGGATAAATATTGGCCGGGGAAAACTCTCCTGCTCTTCTTCAAAATAGTGCTGTGGGATCTTTTACGTCCACCTGAGAGGGCAGACTGAGCCTCAGTTTAATGTCTCATCCGAAAGACGGCACCTCCTCAGTACTGCACTGAAATGTCAACCTAGAATTTTGTTCTTAAGTCTCTGGAGTGGGGCTTGAACCCAGAAACTTCTGACTCAGAGGTAAGAGTGCTACCACTGAGCCATGGTTGACAACTCAACACAATGGAGAACAATCTGTCACAACACAGTCACTTAAAAAACATTTTTGACTTGCAAATCACTTGGGTTAAAGCAGCCAGACTGAAATGTCCAAGGGATTGGGACATTACAAGTCTGGAACTCTCTCCCTCAAAAGGCTGTGGATGCTGAGGGTCAATTGAACTTTTCAAGACTGAGATTGATAGATTTTTTGCTGGGTAAGGATATCCAGGGAGATGGAGCAAAGGCAGGTAAAGGGAGTTAAGGTACAGATCAGCCATGATCTAATTGAATGGCAGAACAGGCTCGAGGGGCTGAATGGCCTCCTCCTGTTCCTGTGTTCCTAAAAGCACTCCTGCTACATAGCATCGTGTAATATCCCAGACCGGGTATTCTGGCCTGTGCTCCTGGCACTGAGCATCACACACCATGAGCTAAAACTCATCAAATGACCTGTTAAATGGGCAGTCTCACTCAGCAGTCACAGGATACTTGGTGTCGGAAACGGAAAAATGTCACTAATGCTATACGGGCAGTATTTTGACGTTAGAATCATAGAAAAGTTACAGCATGGAAGGAGACCATTCAGCCAGTCGAGTCCGTGCTGGCTCTCTGCAAAAGCAATCCAACTAGTCTCACTCCCCCGCCCTGTCCCCATAGCCCTACAAATTTTTTCCTTTCAAGTACTTATCCAGTTCCCTTTTGAAAGCCGTGATTGAATCTACCTCCACCACCTCTTCAGACAGTGCATTCCAGATCATAACCACTCGCTGCGTAAAAAAGTTTTTCCTCATGTCACCTTTGGTTCTCTTGCCAATCACCTTAAATCTATCCTCTGGTTCTTGACCCTTCCGCCAATGGGAACAGTTTCTCTCTATCTACTCTGTCTAGACCCTTCATGATTTTGAATACCTCTATCAAATCTCTTCGCAACCGTCTCTGTTCCAAGGAGAACAACCCCAGCTTCTCCAGTCTATCCACATAACTAAAGCCCCTCATCCCTGGAATCATTCTAGTAAATCTTTTCTGCACCCTCTCTAAGGCCTTCACATCCTTTCTAAAGTGTGGTGCCCAGAATTGGACACAATATTCCAGTTGTGGCCGAACCAGTGTTTTATAAAGGTTCATCATAACCGCCTTGCTTTTGTACTCCATGCCTCTATTTATAAAGTCTAGGATCCCGTATACTTTTTTAACCACTTTCTCAACCTGTCCTGCCACCTTCAATGATTTGTGCACATATACCCCCCGATCTCTCTGTTCCTGTACCCCTTTAGAATTGTACCCTTTAGTTTATATTGTCTCTCCTCGTTCTTCCTACCAAAATGTATCACTTCGCACTTCTGTGTTAAATTTCATCTGCCACATGTCCGCCCATTCCACCAGCCTGTCTATATCCTCTTGAAGTCTATCACTATCCTCCTCACTGTTCACTACCCTTCCAAGTTTTGTGTCATCTGCAAATATTGAAATTGTGCCCTGTACACCCAAGTCCAAGTCCATATATATCAAGAAAAGCAATGGTCCCAGCACCGACCCTTGAGGAACACCACAGGTTGAGTTTAGGGCACATTTGGAGCTTTACTCTGTATCTAACCCATGCTGTACCTGCCCCTGGGAGTGTTTGATGGGACAGTGTAGAGGGAGCTTTACTCTGTATCTAACCCGTGCTGTTCCTGCCCTGCGAGTGTTTGATGGGACAGTGTAGAGGGAGCTTTACTCTGTATCTAACCCTGTACCTGCCCTGGGAGTGTTTGATGGGACAGTGTAGAGGGAGATTTACTGTGTATCTAACCTGTGCTGTACCTGCCCTGGGAGTGTTTGATGGGACTGTGTGGAGGGAGCTTTACTCTGTATCTAACATGTGCTGTACCTGCCCTGGGAGTGTTTGATGGGACAGTGTAGAGGGAGCTTTACTCTGTATCTAACCTGTGCTGTACCTGCCCTGGGAGTGTTTGATGGGACAGTGTAGAGGGAGCTTTACTCTGTATCTAACCCGTGCTGTACCTGCCCTGGGAGTGTTTGATGGGACAGTGTAGAGGGAGCTTTACTCTGTATCTGTACCTGCCCCTGGGAGTGTTTGATGGGACAGTGTAGAGGGAGCTTTACTCTGTATCTAACCCTGTACCTGTCCTGGGAGTGTTTGATGGGACAGTGTAGAGGGAGCTTTACTCTGTATCTGTACCTGCCCCTGGGAGTGTTTGATGGGACAGTGTGGAGGGAGCTTTACTCTGTATCTAACCCTGTACCTGACCTGGGAGTGTTTGATGGGACAGTGTCGAGGGAGCTTTACTCTGTATCTAACCCTGTACCTGCCCTGGGAGTGTTTGATGGGACAGTGTAGAGGGAGCTTTACTCTGTATCTAACCCTGTACCTGCCCTGGGAGTGTTTGATGGGACAGTGTAGAGGGAGCTTTACTCTGTATCTAACCCGTGCTGTACCTGCCCTGGGAGTGTTTGATGGGACAGTGTAGAGGGAGCTTTACTCTGTATCTAACCCTGTACCTGCCCTGGGAGTGTTTGATGGGACAGTGTAGTTCACTCTGTATCTAATCCTGTTAATATCCTTTACTTTCATGAGCACAAAATTCACAAAAAAGTTATACCGTTGAACAGACGCTGGGTAGTGTTCATGATCAATGTGCTAATGTCTGTGTGAAATTCCTGTGACCACTGTCACAGTACAAAAATATGTCCCATGTCTAGAAGACAGATATTACATGGGTCTGCAGACTTGTGGATTGCAGTGAGCTTTTTTGGGTCAGGTGACAACCCCATCTAATGATAAATTGGGTCTGTGGCTTCATTGAAATAACAGACAAAGAATCGATACAGCTGCGTTAAGCAGTTTATTACTATCATCGCAGAGTTTGATTTCATAGAATCATAGAAAATGTACGGCACAGAAGGAGGCCATTCGACCCATCGTGTCCGTGCCGGCTGAAAATGAGCCACCCAGCCTGATCCCACTATCCAGCACTTGGTCCGTAGCCCTGTAGGTTACGGCACTTCAGGTGCACATCCAGGTACTTTTTAAATGAGTTGAGGGTTTCTGCCTCTACCACCCTTTCAGGCAGTGAGTTCCAGACCCCCACCACCCTCTGGGTGAGAACATTTCTCCTCAGCTCCCTTCTAATCCTTCCACCACTTACTTTAAATCTATGCCACCTGGTCACTGACCCCTCTGCTAAGGGAAATAGGTCCTCCCTATCCACTCTATCTCGGCCCCTCATAATTTTATACACCTCAATTAAATCACCCCTCAGCCTCCTCTGTTCCAAAGAAAATAACCCCACCCTATTTCAACCCCTGTTACCCTTAGGCACTAACACTTGTATCCACTATTCTTTGATGAATTTATTAATATATTATTAATATTTCTCAAATTACATTTTGTTTCCACAGGGATAGCAAGACTGAGCCCACACCTGGGTGTGCCCCTGCAGATACAGAGTGCTCGAAATACCTCACCGCTCTTACATGTGTTTCTGCGCTGTGTGTTCTAATTATCACAACCGTTGTGGTCTTCAACTTCGGGAAGGCCAAAGATCTATGGAATCGTTTATGCTCAGGTATCTATGAAACTACAACAGATTGTGAACCACATTTTGCTTATCCTGGTTGCATACACATAATGCTGCTCACATAATGGAAACATCTTGGAGCATTTAACAGGGAAACAGCATGTAGGAAAAGAGAAGTTTTGGGGGGCTGGGGGAGGGGGTCAAAGGCAGTCAAAGAGCCTGGGAGAGAGGTGGTCTCATAGTCAGAGAGTATTGCAGAAAGCCAGGGTGTCATGACTGACCGATCGACCTCTGGCAGTAGAATGCAGAAAGCAGGGAAGATTCAGTCCTCCACCCACCTCAAGGGGGGGGGGAGGGGGAAGCGGTGGGGGGGCTGAGGGGGGAAGCGGTGGGGGGGCTGAGGGGGGAAGCGGTGGGGGGGCTGAGGGGGGAGGGGGAAGCGGTGGGGGGGCTGAGGGGGGAGGGGGAAGCGGTGGGGGGGCTGAGGGGGGAGGGGGAAGCGGTGGGGGGGCTGAGGGGGGAGGGGGAAGCGGTGGGGGGGAGGGGGAAGCGGTGGGGGGCTGAGGGGGGAGGGGGAAGCGGTGGGGGGGGCTGAGGGGGGAAGGGGGAAGCGGTGGGGGGGCCTGAAGGGGGAAGCGGGAAGCGGTGGGGGGGCCTGAAGGGGGAAGCGGTGGGGGGGCTGAGGGGGGAAGGGGGAAGCGGTGGGGGGGGCTGAGGGGGGAAGGGGGAAGCGGTGGGGGGGCTGAGGAGGGGAGGGGGAAGCGGTGGGGGGGCTGAGGGGGAGGGGGAAGCGGTGGGGGGGCTGAGGGGGAAGCGGTGGGGGGCTGAGGGGGTAGCGGTGGGGGGGCTGAGGGGGGGGAGGGGGAAGCGGTGGGGGGGCTGAGGGGGTAGCGGTGGGGGGGCTGAGGGGGGAGGGGGAAGCGGTGGGGGGGCTGAGGGGGGAGGGGGAAGCGGTGGGGGTGCTGAGGGGGGAGGGGGAAGCGGCGGGGGGGCTGAGGGGGGAGGGGGAAGCGGTGGGGGGCTGACGGGGGAGGGGGAAGCGGTGAGGGGGTAGCGGTGGGGGGGCTGAGGGGGTAGCGGTGGGGGGGCTGAGGGTGAAGGGGGAAGCGGTGGGGTGGCTGGGGGGGAGGGGTGGCTGGGGGGGAGGGGGGGCTGAGGGGGCGGCGGAAGCGGTGGGGAGGCTGAGGGGGTGCGGTGGGAGGGCTGAGTCGGGGAGGGGTTTGGGGGGAAGCGGTGGGAGGGGTGGGGGAGTAAGTCGATGTGTCAGGAGGTGGAAGAATGTGCTCTTGATGACGTACCAGTTGTGGGGTAGACTAGGGTCCAGCAGGTTGTCAACTTCATCCATCACTGGCTTCAGCCTGAGCAAACAGCCAGAGAAGTTAATAGATTCATAGCGAAAGGCACCTAGATACAAGTGAGAGCTGAAAAGGCTGGCTTTGTTTTTCTCAATGTTTAACTGAAGAAGTTTTGACTTATCCAGGTCTCGATATCTGATTGTAATGTCACAGGTTTTCATCAGGTGGAAGGAGATCCATCTATTCTGGTGTGTTCTAGACTCATAGTCACCTGCTTCAGAGCAACAGCTATTGAAATCCCTCTGAGCCATATCATGGTGACCACATTGTTGTCCTTAGCTGAGATCAGCTCACTCAGCACAGATTGGGGAATTGAAGCTGGGACCTGGGTACTGTGGTGGGTAGTCCTGGACTATGCCAGTGTGCGTGACCACTCACCTTGTATGGATGGGCACTACTAGCAGGGGCCTTACCTACTGACAACACAAATCTGTTAGATCAGCTCGACTGACCAATCGGGGCAATTGTGATGTTTTGTGACTAGAGGAAGTTCATCTACAAAATTGAAAGGATTGATACCTGGTTCTTGATTATCAATCATTTGTTATGTGTGAATGTTATCGAAAACTATGAGTAAAATTATTAATATTTGATTTTTTTGTGTCTTTCAGGTGATGGAGTCTGTTCAAAGGTAAAATCCATTTTTGTTTTCTGTATGAAGCTCAATGTTTATACACCCTGTTCGATTTTCTTTTCCATTGAAGTCAACAGGCAATATTAAACGGGCGGCCGATTCGCCCAAGAGAAATTTCACCCCTGAGGTGTCTTCGTTTCCTTGTGAAACCATCTCCTACAATAACATTGAGATATCGCTTGGTGTTTCCATGGAGATGGGATATTCTGGAAATGGAACGACAAAGACTCATTTTGGTTAGCCAACCAATGTTTGACATATTATTTAGGGGAAGTTCCTTTTGAGTTCTCCAGTTCCCCATCCCCTCTCATAAAGCACTGTCTCTTGGAGGGAGCCTCGTGGCAGGTCTTCCTCCAGGTCCACTCTTGATTGCGAGCCTAGACCGCAAGTGTCGGCAGGCTCTTGATTCATGAATCGAATCCAATTCTGCCCTCCATTAACATGAGCACTTTCCACCAGGAGCTCCTGGATAGCGATCAGGAGCAGGAACCTTGGTTTCACCCCCCACTTCATCCCTCAGCCCAGGGGTGACAAGAACATCTGTAGCTCCCCGACTGCTGTCCCACCTGACATGAGCTCAGCACAGACCAGGGATTGAACCTGGCATGTTCTGGTCTGTGTGGCTCGCAAGAGTAGTGTACAGGGGGAGCTGTAAACCTGGATTCATCGGCAACTATGGGGGTAATGAGTGGAGAAAAGTCTGCTGACCCTCCCTCCCTGTGGGGAAGCACATGGACTCAACTCGATATTCCCGCCCCCCCCCCAACCATTAACAATGGATAGTGGGGTAAGAATTGCTCTGGTTGCTACATGTAGTGACTTTGTAAGTGTGTTTGTGAAGATTCCCTCTATTTGATATTTATAGTGAAGTTGTAAACAGCTCCAAAACAGAAATTCTTACCCTTTATGTGGACATTGCAGGCCACAATCTACATCCCAGGGTGTAGTGCAGGAGAGCTCCAACCCATCGGAGCATTCCCTGCCTCAAGTCAATTTTAAAAAAAAAACATTTTAATTGACAAACCCAGGTGAAGGGCCAAGATCCATGGGACAGAACAGTACCAAGGTTGGGAAGAGAAGTGAAAATCAATGAGTTGACCTCAAGCTTGGGTTTAGGAGCCGGTAGATTGCAGGAGGAAGGGAAGACTGAGGGAGGTGAGGAGCTCCAGAATTTACAGTCCTGGGAAAGAGTGAGTTAGAGTAGGAGACAGTGCAATGAGTCTTGATTTCAACACAAGTGAGGAGGAAGGGTGTGTAGGATGGGGGATTTGGAGCCTAGGAGGGACAAGAGAGGAAAATTCAAAGGACATTGACTATAATAGTAATGATGTGTGACTAGTCACTTCCTACCATTTCCCCCCCCCCCCACCCCTGGCAAAAAAAATAGGATCAATAAGAGAAAAAATACTCTGTAAAATTAATCTCTGACCCCCTCAGGTAATCAAAACCATTCCAGGAGATCACACGGACCAAGTGTTATCTATAAAGACATTTACCTTCTATACAATGTGATCTCTGCCCCAGTCAGGAACCAGTCCAGCTCCCTCTTGAGGGCAGAAGGTCAGCACCCACCACACCAGCCAGCAACACATTCCAGAGGCTCACAATTCTCTGGGAAAAGAAGAACCGCCTAACATCCAGTCTATTCCTACTCTTCCATAGTTTTAACTCTTGTCCCCTGGTCCTCCCCAATCTATCAATGGGGACACTATCCAGCCCTTTAATTATTTTATAGATCTCTATCAGGTCATCTCTAAATCTACGCTGCTCTGAAGTAAATGGATCAAGGTCCTTGAGCCTATCTGAGTAGCTGAGGTTCTTTAAGCCAGGAATCGTTCATGTAGCTCTCCTCTGGACCTTTTGGGTCACTATATCACCCACCAAGGCCTCTATATCACCCACCATGTGGGGGGACCAAAACTGGGCCCAGTACTCTAGATGTGGTCTGACCAGTGATGTGTATAGTGTCAAAATGGTGTCCTTTGATTTATACTGACTGGTTCTATTAATACAACCCAATACCTTGTTAGCTTTAGCTACAGTTTCTCTGTATTGGTCATGAACCTTTAGTGATCTGTGCACAATAACACCAAGATCTTTTTATCACTCAACCTCTTTCAGTATTATTCCCTGCAAATTGAACATGTATTCTGTGTTGGCCCTACCAACATGCATGACACTACATTTATCTAAATTAAACGCCATTTGCTAATGTGTGGCCCACTCCTCTAGCACATCTAAATCTTTTTGGATTTGATTGCACTCCTCTACTGTCTTAACCCTTGCACAGATCTTGGCGTCATCTGCAAACTTACTGACCATGCTCCCAACACCACTGTCCAGGTCATTATTAAGACCGTGAAGAGTAGCGGGCCTAGGACCAATCCCTGGGGGACACCACTAATAACATGTCTCCAAGCTGAACCATATCCGAGAACTACAACTTTTTGGCTGCGGGGTTGGAGCCGATTCCTAATCCAGCGTTTCAAATTTCTACTGATACCACGAGATTCTATCTTGTGAAGTAACCTGGTGTGAGGTACCTTAGCAAAGGCTTTCTGAAAGTCCAGGTAGACAATATCTACTGGATCACCCAAGTGACTGCCTCAAAAAACTCTATCAAATTTGCTAGGCACGACCTATTTTTCCGGAAGCCGTGTTGTGTATTTCTAATGGCCCCTTCCCTTTCCCAGTGATCATAAAGGGCATCTCTTATGATCCCTTCTAGCATCTTCCCAATAATTGATGTCAGGCTGATAGTTCCCGGCTCTGATTTGTCCCTTTTTTTTGAAAATAGGAACTCCATGAGCGAGCTTCCAGTCTACGGGATCTATCCCTGACTCTATTGAACTATTGGAGGTACGGACAATGGGGCTCACAGAGCACCTGTCCCATCTCTCTAATCACCCTTGGATGGATATTATCTGGACCTGGACCCGATCAGTTTTGAGCTTTCCTAACCTATCCTAGAGGACATTATAATCTATTTTAATATTAATAATGTTATTCAATTCTAAGCACCCCTCATCTGGAACATAAGCATCGTCTACAGGAGTGTAGATTGATGAAAAATAGTCATTTAGCAACTCTGCCATAACCTGAGAATCAGTTTGAATCTACCCTGCAGTATCCTTTAGTGGCCCTAAACTGTCTTTTTATGGTCTTCTGACTGCAGACATAGCTTAAAAAAAGCTTTTGCTATTACTGCCACAATTACGCAGCATCTTCTGATCCAGAGATCTCTTGGCTAATCTTATGGCTGTTTTTGTCTTCCTCAATAGCATGCGATACTTTTCCCTGTTCTGCTGCGAGTTAATTGCCATAAGTGTGTAGAATGTCTTCTGTTTGGTTCGAATTTGCCTCTGTACCTTTCTCGTCAACCATGATAGTTTTGTTTTACCATATGCCCTTCTTTTAACCATTGAGACATATATGGCTTCATTCGGTTTGAAAATGGTTTTAGATAGAACCCATTTGTCCTCTGTACTTGATTGTCTATCAAGTAGGGTTGTCAGATCTTCAGCCATTTTTGTAAAGTTAGCCATCTTAAAATCTGGGACCAGCATTAGATTGGCTGCAGCCTTGGATTGGCCAATAAGATTAAACCTAATATTATGATCAGAGCTGGCCAGGTGTCCCCCACATGGAGGCTTGAAACAGCACTAGGGACACTGCTGAAAACCAGATCGAGGATTTAAGACCTTAAGAGATAGGAGCAGGAGTAGGCCATTCGGCCCCTCGAGCCTGCTCCGCCATTCAATGAGATCATGGCTGATCTGATTTTTACCTCAACTCCACTTTCCTGCCCTTTCCCCATATCCTTTGACTCCCTTGCTGATCAAAAATTTGTCTAACTCAGCCTTGAATGTATTCAATGACTCAGCCTCCACAGCTTTTTGGGGCAAAGAATTCCAAAGATTCATGACCCTCTGGGAGAAGAAATTCCTCCTTATTCTGAGACTATGCCCCCTAGTTTTAGATTCCCCCATGAGGGGTAACATCCTCTCAGCATCTACCCTATCGAGTCCCCTCAGAATCTTGTATGTTTCAATAAGCTCTCCTTTCATTCTTCTAAACTCCAATGAGTATAGACCCAACCTGTTCAATCTTTCCTCATAAGACAACCCTTCCATACCCGGAATCAACCTAGTGAACCTTCTCTGAACTGCCTCCAATGCAAGTATGTCCTTCCTTAAATAAGGGCACCAGAACTGTACGCAGTGCGCCAGGTATGGTCTCACCAGCACCCTGTACAGTTGTCGCATGACTTCCCTGCTTTTATACTCCATCCCCCTAGAAATAAAGGCCAATATTCCGTTTGCCTTCCGGATTACCTGCTGCACCTGTATGTTGACTTTTTGTGTTTCATGTACGAGGACACCCAGATCCCTTTGTACTGCAGCATTTGTAGTATTTCTCCATTCAAATAATATTTTGCTTTTTTAATTCTTCCTCCCAAAGTGGATGACTTCACATTTTCCCACATTCCATCTGCCAAATTTTTGCCCATTTGCTTAACCTGTCAATATCCCTTTGCAGACACTTTGTGTCCTCATCACAACTTGCTTTTCCACCTACCTTTGTATCATCAGCAAATTTGGCCACAAGACACTCTGTTCCTTCATCCAAGTCATTGATATATATTGTAAATAGTTGAGGCCCCAGCACTGATCCCTGCAGCACCCACTAGTTACAGATTGCCATTTTGAAAATGACCCTTTTATCCCGACTCTTTATTTTCTGTTAGTTAGCCAATCCTCTATCCATGCCAGTATATTACCCCCAACACCATGAGCTCTTATCTTGTGCAGTAATCTTTTATGTGGCACCTTATCAAATGCCTTTTGGAAATCCAAATATACTGCGTCCATTGGTTCCCCTTTATCCACCCTGCCCTAATAAACTGGTTGGTTCCCCGATGTATTGGTCTAAGAAACAGTCCCTAATACACTCTTATGAACTCCTCCTCAGGGCTATTTTTGCCAATTTGATTTGTCCAATCTATGTGAAAGTTAAAATCGCTCATGATTATTACATTACCTTTTTTACAAGCCCCCCTTATTTCCTGACTTATATTTTGCCCTGTTAGGGCCAAAAAACTACTCCCACCAGTGATTTCTTTCCCTCCACCCAAATTGATTCGACATCTTGATCTTCTGAGCCAAGATCATTTCTCACTATTATACCAATTTCATCCTTTATTAACAGAGCTACCCCACCACCTTTACCTTTTTTCCTATCCTTCCGAAATGTTAAATAACCCTGAATATTTAGCTCCCAACCTTGGTCACCTTGCAACCACGTCTCTGTAATGGCCACGAGATCATACCCATTTGTTTCTATTTATGTTGTCAATTCATCTATCTGATTCAGATAAAGAACCTTAAATTTTGTCTTTTTACCATTCTTTCCTACCCTGGCCCCATTTGCTAGTGCACTCTTTTGTTTGTACGCTCTGTCCCTTCCTGACACACTCTGTTTATCATTACCCCCATCACTTTCCTGTACTACTTCCTTGTCTTTTCTCTATCAATCTGAACTTCGCCCTACCTGAGCCCACCGCCCCCCCCTCCTCTGTTTAGTTTAAAGCCTTCTCTACCGCCCTGGTTATTCAGTTTGTCAGAACCCAGCATGGTTCAGGTGAAGCCCGTCCCAAGGGAACAGCTCCCTCTTCCTCCAGTAATGATGCCAGTGCCCCATGAATCGAAACCCACTTCTCCCACACCAATCTTTGAGCCACACATTCATCTCTTTGATCTGATTTACCCTGTGCCAATTTGCTCGTGGCTCAGGTAGTAATCCGGAGATTATCACCTTTGTGGTTCTGCTTTTTAATTTAGTCCCTAGCTGCTCAAACTCCCTCAGCAGAACCTTTTTCTTAGTTCTACCTGTGTCGTTGGTACCTACGTGGACCACGACAACTGGATCCTCCCCCTCCCACTTCAAGTTTCTCTCCAGCCCTGAGGAGATATCCTTAACCCTGGCACCGGGCAGGCAACACAGCCTTTGGGACTCTCGCTCTTGGCTGTAGAGAACAGTATCTATCCCTCTAATTATACTGTCGCCTACTACAACCACATTCCTTTCTACTCCCCCCCCCCCGCCCCCCCACTTGAATGGCCCCCTGAACCACGGTGCTGTGGCCAGTTTGCTCATCCTGCCTGCAGTCCCTGCACTCGTCCACAAGGGCTACAAGAACCTCTGATCTATTGGACAAGTGCAGAGGCTGAGGCTCCTACAATGCTACCTCCTGGATCCCCGTACCTGCCTCACTCGCAGTCACACCCTCCTGTCCCTGACCACATGCCAATTCTACAGTATTTAATCTAAGGGGCATGACTGCCTCCTGGATCAAAGTGTCCAGGTAGCTTTCTCCCTCCCTGATGTCTCGCAATGTCCGCAGCTCAGACTCCAGCTCCTCAACTCGGAGCCGAAGTTCCTCGAGCTGCAGACACTTACCGCAGATGTAGTCACTCTGGACAAAAGTGTCCAGTAGCTCCCACATATTGCAGCTGCAACACATCTCCTGCCCTGTCATAACTATTTTATTTATTTAATTGATTACAACAATGCCAATCAAATTATTTTTAGGTTGGACCAAATACTGGCCTTGTTTAATTCATGAAATTAAGTTTTTTCTTATAGCATAAAACTAATTTTTTTTTTAAGTTACTGAGCCCACAGTCCTAAGAAAGAAGAAAACAGAAGAGATTCTCACCACCAAACACCTACCTGCCTTACCTGTGAGTCACACAGCAGTTTTGTTTTGTTGTTGCTGTGACCCACCCTCGGCGCGCCGCCCTCCGCCGACTAATCAAATGCACCTCACCCCTTACTGCATCGAATCCCCTCACTCACCAAATTCCCAATTATAGACTCTGTCGAAACCAGACTCCGTCGATAGCTGCTACTCTGTGCTCCCTCCTTACCTAGTTGCCTCACCAACATGCTGTGTAAGGAAACTATCATTGATTGTGGGGGGGGGGTGCTGATGGAGGCAGATTCAATCATGGCCTTCAAAAGGGAACTGGATAAGTAGTTGAAGGGAAAACATTTGCAGGGCTACGGGGACAGGGCGGGGGAGTGGGACTAGCTGGATTGCTCTTGCAGAGATCTGGAGTGGACTCGATGGGCCGTATGGCCTCCTTTCGTGCTGTAACCTTTCTATGATTGATTGAGAGAGCTGGCTGTAATGGAAGTTGGAGGCCAGAGATGAGAGAGGGATCATCTGTCAGATAATAAGCATTTTCAGGTCTGTGAGAGAGGTCTAGAAGAGCCTCTTTAGATATAGGAGCGGCATTCAAGTCTCGGACAGACTGATTCTGAATATCAGAATGTCTTGTGTTTATTTAAAAGATATTGGAGTAGATTTCACAACCTGAAGCTCCCGGCTCGGAGCTTTGCCTTGTGGGAGCACACGTGGAATTCAGGAGTGGAGGTGGCCTACACTACTTACATTACACTGTTTATATTAATGTGCGGAAACAAGTGCATGCATGGTGATTTCCGTGCTGGGATTCCCCACGGATAATCTTGTGATTTCAGTGATTCAACGACAGGGTCATTGGTGTGAAGTTGTCTGTATCACTAACTCACTCTGTTCTCACACAGCAGGAGACTGTTACCAGGAGCCTGTTACCAAGGGCCTGTGACCAGGTGGCTTTCAACAAACCCGTGCAGGAGGAGGGAGACGAGCAGAGACTCTCCCTGCCTTTTTCAGTACAGGAAGAGTCTACAGATAACTCCTCCACCGAGCCAAACTTCGACCTCAAAGCCGCAATGAAAGAGCCGAGCAGTGAGTACTTGGCCCTTACAGTACAGCCGCGCACCGGCCCAGAGTGAGAACAAACCAGGCTCAGTTCTCTGGTCACCGCTTGTGTCTGCATGAAATTGACACTGGTGAATTTCCCGGGAACAGCCTTCCGATGATATTGGGCCATATCTTGCTGGAAAATAACAGCGTGTTAACAACCCAGGCCGTTATTAATGCGCAAATTGGCCAGCAAGATTAAGAGATACACCGTGAGTTGTGAATCTCCAGAACCTGCTGGTCAATTTACCGCACTTCTCTGTTTGCTTCACACATTAATGATGTGATAATTGTTAATGCAATACCAATCAACCTCTCTTGGCCAGAAAGGGAACAATTTAAACAAATTTTAAATTTTTTTTCTTACTCATCCTTGAGTGTATTCAGGATAGCTTTCTGCAACAATATGTCCTAGAACCAACATGGGGGCAGGCCGTATCAGATTTAGTTAACAGCCTTAATGGTGTGTGAACATTTATCTAATAGCGATCATAATAGTTATAAAATTGGATAGCCAGGTGGTGAAGGATAGAATACTAGAGCCTGGTCTTCAGTTGCTGCCAAGCCTTTATTCAGAGATTCCCCTTACTTAAGCTCTCCTACAAAAAGGATACAAGAGAGTCCTCAATTGACACACGCCACCTGAATACAATTAACACTAATTGATATAAATCATACAATTAACAGATTCCCTTCTCTCTCAAAATAAAATTTATATATAATACAAACAAAAATTTCAAAAAAAACCCAAAACCTTCCAAACTCTTTACAAACTATACTATTTACAGCATTACATTGTGAGGCAACCCTTCTCCAGGACCCCTAATAATTTCTTCGTACATGTATTTCTTTTAGTAAAACAATCCGACAGTTGATGGCTTGAATCCACCCATTTAATTTTAGAGATTTTCTTTCTCTCCAGTATTTGTTTCAAGCCAGTAAGGTCAATCCGTAATCTTTTCTCACTTACATTTCTCGTAGAGTGTACATTATCCCACAATGAACGATTATCTACATAACGTTCACTGGGTATACTATCTTCAGTACTCCCATTGTACAGGATGTCACTCAATATTTGCCAAATAGAATCCCATATCCATTGTGTCAACAAGAGCCAGTGTTTCAGCAACCAGGGTATTTTTAACAACCCTTATTATTTTCTTAGCTTCCCAAGTTAAAAAGGACAACATTTCCCATTCTCACCCATAAGAAACACTATGAAACCAGCTGCACTAGAATATCCATCAGGAAGATTAGCATGTGAAGCACTGTTAAAGATAACTAGTTTCATTTTCTTTGGGTCACCTAAGGATGGGAACTTAAGTACACATTTATATTTAATTTTCGTAATGTTTTATTTGCCTTAAAACATTCTCTAATATGGGGTGTTTCATTGAAGTACTTAACTCCAACACATCAAAACTAGCATCTGGTCTAGTCTGAGTGCACAATCAGTTCAATTGACCAATCAAGCTTCGTAATTGCTCTGTCTCTTCTTTAGATATAACATCTTTCTGTGATGACCTAATAGGATTCACGGGGATGGGAGTAACACTCTAAATAGGACTGTTGATTTTGAAGTTATACAGACCCACTCTGCTTGATATCTAAACCAATATATTTAAAAGCCCCACAGGCCTGACTCCCAATTTTAAATTCTACCCTAATCTTATTAATGATGAATTTCTCAAATTCCGCAGTACCTCCCCATAAGAAATCACCAACATAGTATAGTTACAGCATGGAAGGAGGCCATTCGGCCCGACGAGTCTGTGCCGGCTCTCTGCAAGAGCAATCCAACTAGTCTCACTCCCCGTCCTATCCCCGTAGCCCTGCAAATTTTTTCCTTTCAAGTACTTATCCAATTCCTTTTTGAAAGCCACAATTGAATCTGCCTCCACCAACCCCTCAGGCAGTGCATTCCAGATCACAACCACTCGCTGTGTTTTTTTAAAAAAAAAGTTTCCTCATGTCGCCTTTGGTTCTTTTGCGAATCACCTTAAAATCTATGTCTGGTTTGACCCCTCTGCCAATGGGAACAGTTTCTCTCTATCTACTCTGTCCAGACCCTTCATGATTTTGAATACCTCTATCAAATCTCCTCTCAACCTTCTCTGTTCCAAGGAGAACAACCCCAGCTTCTCCAGTCTATCCATGTAACTGAAGTCCCTCATCCCTGGAACCATTCTAGTAAATCTCTTCTGCACCCTCCCTAAGGCCTTCACATCCTTCCTGAAGTGCGGTGCCCAGAACTGGACACGATGCTCCAGTTGTGGCCGAACCAGTGTTTTATAAAGGTTCATCATAACCTCCTTGCTTTTGTACTCTATGCCTCTATTTATAAAGCCCAGGATCCCGTATGCTTTCTCAACCTGCCCTGCCACCTTCTACGATTTGTGCACATATACCCCCAGATCTTTCATTTGCCACATGTCCACACATTCCACCAGCCTGTCTATATCCTCTTGAGGTCTATTACTATCCTCCTCGCTATTCGCTACCCTTCCAAGTTTTGTGTCATCTGCAAATTTTGAAATTGTGCCCTGTCCACCCAAGTCCAAGTCACCATAAAGATGCCTGAAAGTTTTCTGTTACGGTTCCAATAAAACATTGCGGGATCTGCTTTTAGTTGAACACAACCTATTTTCAGCAAGACAGATGTCATCGAAAAATACCATACCCTGGAAGCATCATTCAGGCCATGGACACATTTGTTTAGTTTCGATAGTTTTCCTTCCGCATCTGCTGCCTCTTTAGGCGGTTTCAGAAACACTTCACTCTGAAAAGTATCGCCCTGCAGAAATGTGGCTTTTTTGTCAATTAACCTACACTCCCATGAAAATGTTGCCAAAAAGATTTTTAAGATTATCTTCCAGCAGTGGGAGAATCCACTCAAACATCTGTATCACCCAGTTTCTCGTCAAAACCCTAAGTCCCATCTGCAAGGACTTCAGTACAAACCCATCTATGTGACAAAGCTGGTTGACCTCAGCTGTTACCTCAGAATAAAGTCCACATTTTTTTCCAACCATCTAACTAACGTTTTTTTGCCTCCCTTACTTGTTTATCCTCAAGTTTATTGGCAGCCACCAAACGTCACGATCATGAGGACTTCTGCTTCTAGTTGTTATATGACTGTTCTGTGGTCTTTGTTTCATTGTCTGTCTGACCTAGTCAAGCTACGTCCCCTACTTCCACTTCTGTGTCTGTAGGAACTACTACTGTGAGATCTCTCTCTTTCATCTCTAGTCCGTGATCGTTTTCTGACGTGAGATTCACTTCCGGACTCCCTATCGCTGCTTGTACTCTGCTTTCGTACTCTCCACTCTTTTACCCCATTCTGCCAGTCCATGGACCTCGTTTCATGGCCATCATCCTGAACATTCAACCAAAATTTAAACCTACCGATAGCTCTGCCTGCACGTCCCAAAATTGTTGCATCCCTCCATTCATTCGTCCCTTCTGGAACATGTCACCCGTGTACCCACTTTGGGTAATTGTCCTGTGGGTGTGATAGCTCTGTCATGTGTTTCTTGATCACTGACATTACCACTGTCCAGCCCTTTATCTACCTCACTCTGTACCTCAGGAACCTCAGCAAAAAATCATGAACATCTGAGACACAAGGTGCCTCGTTTACTTCTATCAACTAGTCAGAGATTTTATAATTAATCGTGAGGAATGAACACTAACAGTTTGATTGCCATGTTGGACAATTAATGTCTTACCATCACGACCTATTACCTTACCAGGGCCTTTCTATTCCCTATGACCCTCCCTTTCATAGTATACCAAATCTCCTGAATTGAACTCTGTCTCAGATGGTCTAATACGATGCCTCAGTGCTCTACGAATTTTCCCTGATACCTCAGCCTTGATAAAAGCCTGTCTCCCTGCATGCATAGCATTTAAACGCTCAGAAAAAATGGCACTAATTGTAGTACCTTCTAGAGCAGGAGGATTATCACAAAGAACAGAAGGTAATTTGGGATTGCGCCCGTAGACTGGTTGGTAAGGACTGTATCCTCCAACCATCTGAAGAGAATTCTTTGCATGAACTGCCCATGCTAGGGCAGCTGACAATTTACACTCTGGTCGATCAGCAGAAATTTTATGCACCACGTTATCGATCACAGCATGATTCCTTTCACAAAGACCATTGCTGAAAGGGCTCTCAGCTACTGTATTCATGACAATTATATTCATATTCTCACATATATCTCTGAACTCCGTGTTAGCGAATTCACCTCCATTATCGGTCAAAAACTTTGCTGGTGTCCCAAGTCCAGTCCCTTTCCATTTTTCCATAATTTTATCTAGAATAACCACCTTCTCCTTTATATATTAGTGTAGAAATACTAAATCTCATAGCCAGGTCAATAAAATGTAAGATGAAAATATTTCTGTCTTTGTCCCATACCTTTAGATCCATGGCAACTACCTCGTTAAAGTCACGTCCTAATAGAACACCTACAATAGGACATGGGGGGCGTCCGTCTATACTACTTCCAGATTTCACAGTTCTCACTAATCTTTATGAGCCTCGTATATTCCTCATCAACCACATCTGCATCTTTTAGCAGGATCTTTAAACGTTGACAAGTAGGGTGGGTAAATTGTCTATGTAACTTTAAGACAATTTGTTTTCCTCTTATCCTTATCACCATTAATACTTGTCTAACACACTGATGAGAAACATCAGGTTTTATTAAGGGGATACAATAATGCCCTGACTGGGTAAACTGCAGATCAACCGATTTCTCAAAAATGATTGCCTCATCGTGTTCCATGTCAAGTTTCATTTTTGCCTTTTTCATGGAAGGTTTACCTAAAAGCAGCGGTATCTCACTAGAGACTACATCCGTACTTATAAAATGGCTTACTCCAGCGATCTTACATGGAATTACCACTCTCAAGTGACCTTAAGGTGTCATCTCCAAACCTAAAACACGTAGAACGTTTATATTCCTCAACCTTGCGTCGATCCTCACTACTTAGTGAATGAAGATAATATTTTAACCAATCTACCCACATATAGTTGGAGTACATGCACTAACACCGCACAATTAAAGGAATCCACGACCAATACAGTCATCACAGGACTAAATTTCCTTTGACCAGTATAATCTGTTCATGATCTTCATCCTTTTCCTCAGAACTACTTTCTTCATGCATCATTTCAATGACCCTGCGTCTTCGCTCTGGGAAATTCGCCTCATAATGATACTTAGAGTCACATCTAAAGCATCTACTGATTTTTTCCCTTTGGGCATTCCTAGAATTAATTCGCCCGTTATTAATGTCCCAATTTTGTCTTCTGTTGATATAACTGGATTTGCTGTACCTGCTTTCATCACCAATCTGGCTGTCTTTAATCCTTCCATCATACTGACGCCTGCATCAATCAACACAAAAAAAGTTTACAATTATATTAGGAAAAAGTGGGTGGTCAAGAGTAATATGGGCCCCTTAAAAACTGATAATGGTGATATTGTAAATGCAAATAAGGAAATGGCAGACATGTTAAACAAATACTTTGCATCGGTATTTACAGTAGAAGATAGCATGCCGGACGCCCCAAAGAAACTAATTTTGAATTGGAGACGGGAACTCACCATAATTAACGTTAGCAAATTAACAGTAATGAAGAAAATAATGGCACTAAAGAGTGACAAATCCCCAGGACCAGATGGTTCCATTCCAGGGTTTTGAAGGAAGTAGGTGAGAACATTGCAGATGCCCTAACTATAATCTTCCAAAGTTCTCTCGATTCAGGAACCGTTCCTTTAGATTGGAAAATTGCACGTCACTCCGCTATTTAAGGTGAGAGAGGGAAACAAAGGAATTATAGACCAGTTAGCCTAATATCTGTTGTCGGGAAATTACTGGAGTCTATAATTAAGGATAGAGTGATTGAACACCTCGAGAATTTTCAGCTGATCAGAGAGAGCCAGCATGGATTTGTAAAGGGCAGGTCATGCCTGACGAACCTGATTGAATTTTTTGAAGAGGTGACTAAAGTTGTGGACGGGGGAATGTCTATGGATGTTGTTTATATGGACTTCCAGAAGGCATTCAATAAAATCCCTCATAAGAGACTGTTAGCTAAAGTTGAAGCTCATAGAATTGAGGGCAAATAATTGATCTGGTTGGGAAATTGGCTGAGCGGCAGGAGACAGAGAGTGGGGATAATGGGCAGGTTCTCAAATTGGCAGAATGTGATGAGTGGTGTCCCACAGGGATCTGTGTCGGGCCTCAACTATTCACTGTATTTACTAATTACTTAGATGACGGGATAGAGAGCCGCATATCCAAGTTTGTTGATAACACAAAGATTAAAGGCAGCATTGTAAGCAGTGTAGATGGAAGCATAAAATTACAGCGAGATATTAATATTAAGTGAATGGGCAAAACTGTAGCAAGTGTGAGGTCATCCACTTTGGACCTAAAAAGGATAGATCAGAGTACTTTCTAAATGGTGAAAAGCTCGAAACAGTGGAGGTCCAGAGAGACTTAGGGGTCCATGTACTTAGATCATCAAAATGTACAGGTACAGAAAATAATCAAAAAGGCTAGTGGAATGCTGGCCTTTATATCTGGAGGACTAGAATACAAGGGGTTAGAAGTTATGTTACAGCTATACAAAGCCCTGGTTAGACCACACCTGGAGTACTGTGTTCAGTTCTGGGCACCGCACCTTAGGAAGGATATATTGGCCTTGGAGGGAGTGCAGCGTAGATTTACCAGAATGATACCTGGACTCGAAGGGTTAAATTGAGGGGAGAGATTATAGAAAGTAGGGCTGTATTCCCTGGAATTTAGAAGATTATGGGGTGATTTAATTGAAGTTTTCAAGATATTAAGGGGAACTGATAGAGTAGATGGAGAGAGACTAATTCCGCTGGTTGGGGAGTCTAGGACTAGGGGACACAGCCTAAAAATTAGAGCCAGGAGTTTCAGGAGTGAAGTTAGGAAACTCTGCTACACGCAAAGGGTGGGAGAAGTTTGGAATGTTCTTCCGCAAACAGCAATTGATGCTAGCTCAATTATTAATTTTAAATCTGAGATTGATAGATTTTTGTTAACCAAAGGTATTAAGGGATATGGGGCTAAGGCGGGTATCTGGAGTTAGGTCACAGATCAACCATGATCTCATTGAATGGCGAAACAGGCTTGAGGGGCTAAATGACCTACTCATATTCCTATGTCTTTTTTTTCTCTTTCTCTCTCTTAATCCAATCTTTCTTCCCTCTCTTAATCCAATCTTTCTTCCCTCTCTTTATTTCTCTTTCTGTACCTGATTTGACTCTGATTCACCCTCCTTCTCAGTCCTTCCTCTGTTTATTTCTCAATCTTTCAATCTCATTGATTTAAGGAGATAGACTGTTGGTCCCATCGTTCACTAAGATCCCCGATGCCCCGTTGCCCTCGTCGTTATCAGCTCGCACTTCCAGCAAGTTATAGCGCAAAAAAATTTGAGTTGAAGGGTGGAGAAAAAAGTCTAACTAACCAGGCACGCCACAAGATGCTCCAGTGTTGCCAGGGTTCCTGCCTCTTGTGGTGGGATGGGATATAATGATGGGAAATCCAACGTCTCACGTCATCCAATCGTTGCCACCCACTTTGAACTCGCCCACTCTGCAGTCGATAGCCACCCAAAATTGGGTGTGGAATCAGCAGAAAATTGATACTAACTGAAGTACAGATTTAAAAGATTGTATTTTTGGCAGTGGAAAATCTTTTCTGTCTCCCAGCTGTAAGGATGGCATGTGGAATGTGTTTGGGCAGTCTCAATCCAGTCCTAGTGGGCCTGAGCCCACAACACAAAACTAGCACTAACTCAGCCTTGTTACCCCGCCAAAAATAGTGTATTAGTGATGAGAATCTTACTTAGAGACGCCACAGGATAACTGATGTGGGAAATGTCACGAGGTGCAGTATGGGATGCAAAAAGCAAGCACATATCTAAAAATGATATTCTCACATTAAATTTATATGGGGTGCCTTTTCAGTTCTTTGCGAGTGGTGGGTTATGTAGTTTGACTAGGGGTTTCTGACAATGAACCATTTGTATTTCAGAGAAATTATGCACTATGCAGCATCTGGATCCAGAAGAGACCATCCCGATGAGCTCTGTGAAAACAATTTGAGATAATGCTGTACTAACTGATGCTTTGCTGCAGTGGAGACCCTTCACCTCACCCATGATAAATGTGACTAAGTCACAGATGGAAAGGGACTAATTTTTAAGGTGTTCAACATATGCAAACTGTCCCTATCTTATCGGATATTCCTCAAAACTACATTTGTGCCACCTCTTGTTGATTGTCAGTTATATTTATACATAAAATATTACGTTTATTTGAGAAGCTAAACATCTATAAGATATTAAGGGGAACAGATAGGGTGGATAGAGAGAAACTATTTCCGCTGGTTGGGGATTCTAGGAGTAGGGGGCACAGTGTAAAAATTAGAGCCAGACATTTCAGGAGTGAGATTAGAAAACATTTCTACACACAAAGGGTGGTAGAAGTTTGGAACTCTCTTCCGAAAACAGCAATTGATACTAGCTCAATTGCTAAATTTAAATCTGAGATAGATAGCTTTTTGGCAACCAAAAGTATTAAGGGATATGGGCCAAAGGCAGGTATATGGAGTTAGATCACAGATCAGCCATGATCTTATCAAATGGCGGAGCAGGAAAGAGGGGCTGAATGGCCTACTCCCTGTTCCTATGTTCTTTTTCTATTCTACATACCTATATCTCACCATCTGTTAGTACACACAGGACGTCAGGTATGTTATCTGATAAGAACAGAGGTTTAGATGGTACAATGTATAATGTGTCATTATAAGCTGTATAAAAATTAAACATAAAATATTAGGTTTTTATATAATTGTAGAGGTCTGGGAAAAAGAAATGTTGGCCCAGAAATTCAGGTGCCCATTTATGGGTGGCAAGGGGACAAACCCTGCACCTGAGTGGTTTTTAAAAATGTTTATAAAAGAGATAAAATTCTCCCCTTTGTCTTTGGTCAATGATTTTCGTCGCGAAGACAATCAAATTGTTCGGGACTGATAGGGCAATCCTTTGTAGCAAGAATGGAGTGCAGCCGATGGGCAGTTGCCTGCTCCTTTTCCCGGTTCCTCCAGTGTACCAGCATTTTAAAGATTTGCATGGTGATTTGGTGCTGGTTCTGCGATTCACACTGCTCGATCACATAATTTTTCAGCTCCAGGAACTCGATCCCAATCCGCTTCCAATTATGTCCCATCTTTCCGGCTAATTGCATCAGCTTTTGGTCTGTCAGTGGCTCTGCTTCTGTAAACAATGAGATACAACACTGAAATAAAACGTTAGAGGCCATCAGGGAAACCAGAAACTAAGTGGGTGAACGTACTGCCTAATGTGGCAGTGAGCCGGACAGACCAGGAGGGTCCTGGGTTTGGTCAATAGCCTTCAAGGGAGTTGGGAGATCTGAACCAGGGGAGCTATAAGTGAGGGACAATTGGTCTTCAGTGTCACTGAGCTAAACAGTGAGAGAAACAAAAAGCCAACCACGGTTCCTGCTCCTGATCATTATCCAGTGATTCCTACTGCAAAGTCCATGTATGTGGATGTCGGGGATGAGGGTAGGATTGGGCTCAGCTGTGATGCTCTCCACAGTTGAATATCCCGCTGACGGCTGAATTTTCTAATGAGGTGGGGGGAAGAGAAAAATCTAGGGTGGGATTTCCATTCACTGCCTCGACCCTGACCCATTTTCAATAGTTATACAGGGTGGGCTCCCAGTGGGATTCCCACCACACTAAGGGAGCTCACCACTACCAGACAGGGACATGTGGCAGTTCTGCGGCGGGATCATCCTCTGCAATGCCAGAAGGGGAGGAGCCATGTTTGAAAGGAGGTTGGTGACGGGGTCCTGGGGTGAGGTACCCACTACGAGGCCGCCTTCCTTCAAAAAGGACCTTCAGCGGGATTCCACCCTTGCACCAGGATCGACCACCACCCCTCACCCGGTGGTTCCTGAGGTCAGTGGGAGGCAGGGAAATGGCATAGGTTCCCAGGCCCACTGTCACTGACATGCAGTGGGGCGGCCAGTCGATTCTCTGCTGGAATGGGGGGGAGGGGGAGAATTGTGATTAACCCCAGATATTAAGATGGAGACAATAGTTGAGCACTATTTGATTATGTGTATCATTACAATAAGACCATTGCGACTCTGTAACTTCTATGTCCTGTTTGAAATATTCCATGACGATTTTAATTTTAAAAGAATATTTCAGTATGATTTTACTCACTGTGTTTCTTTGCTTTGGACATCTCTCCCTCCGAAGGATCAGGCCCACTTCCAGCACAGTCACGGCCCTCGGGTCTCTCCCTCTTTCTCTGTGCTAAGTAAAGGAACAAGGTATTAGAACTCAGGCCTAGTCAAGTCCAAAGCCAGTAATAGTGAATACCCAGCAGTGACTCATGTCTGCCTCCAGCTTGGGAGTCCCCTGAACCTGACACCAAGGTACTGACAGGAACTCAAATTGATTCTCTGAACACCGGCCCTTTGAAAACCTCAGCAGGTTCACCAGGGACAGTTCATACCTCCTTCCAGTATATTTAAATCCGTTCCATTGCTTTGAAATCTCGACATCATTGTATCAAGGAAACTGCTGAACGACACACAACTCTGAGGGCCAAAATGTCCAGTATAAATCAGGTAGAAATTCTGAGAGCACCATTGTGCCATCGGAAGTGTGCAGGGTGAAACTTCCACCCGGTGCCTTGTCCCCACCAGGGGACGGGGTTATTACCATATTATGAGTGGGTGCCCGTACTGGTAGAATGGCCGGAATGGCAGAGTGGCACCTTGCCACTCCAGGGGAAGACGACACAGGTCAATCTGGCTGAAGACACCAGGGGTTTCCATGGTAGGGTTTGTTCACCCCTCGCTTGTTGGCCCAAATAGTACTAGCAATCTGGGATCAATTGCCACTTCTTTTCTTCTGGTTATTGACCCCTCCGCTAAGGGAAATAGGTCTTTCCTATCCACTCTATCTAGGCCCCTCATAATTTTATACACCTCAATTAAATCTCTCCTCAGTCTCCTCTGTTCCAAAGAGAACAACCCCAGCCTATCCAATCTTTCCTCATAGCTAAAATTCTCCAGTCCTGGCAACATCCTCGTAAATCTCCTCTGCACCCTCTCTAGTGCAATTACATCCTTCCTGTAATGTGGTGACCAGAACTGTACCCAGTACTCAAGCTGTGGCCTAACTAGTGTTTTATACAGTTCCAGCATAACCTCCCTGCTCTTATATTCGATGCCTTGGCTAATAAAGGAAAGTATTCCATTTGCTGCCTTAACCACCTTATCTACCTGTCCTGCTACCTTCAGGGATCTGTGGACATGCACTCCAAGGTCCCTCACTTCCTCTACACCTCTCAGTATCCTCCCATTTATTGTGTACACCTTTGCCTTGTTTGCCCTCCCCAAATACATTACCTCACACTTCTCCGGATTGAACTCCATTTGCCACTTTTCTGCCCACCTGACCAGTCCATTGATATCTTCCTGCAGTCTACAGCTTTCCTCCTCACTATCAATCACACGGCCAATCTTTGTGTCATCTGCAAATTTCTTAATCATGCCCCCTAAGTTTAAGTCCAAATTGTTAATGTTTACCACAAAAAGCAAGGGACTGAGAACTGAGCCCTGCAGAACCCCACTGGAAACAGCCTTCCAGTCACAAAAACACCCGTCGCCCCTCTTTGTAACTCACTGTGTCCTTACCCTGCTTCCTTTCTTCTGTCTCGCTCCTCTCCGCATCTTCAAACATCTTCTTCACCAGGTCGTGCCTGGGGAGTTCAAGGAGGATCTTTCTGGTGATGACTGCGGCCTGCTCGCCATAGTGTTCCACGAGTAGTGATGCCATCTCCACTGGACATTTGTTCTCCAGTCGACCATTCGGTATCGGTTTCCACTCGGTGCTGTCCTTAAGAAAGAAAGTGAACCGTTTAGCATCTTTTTCGCTCAGTTCATCAAGGACTTGGAGTAAAAACCGCGCTGTTGTCATGATGGTTTGTCATTCAATGAAAATCCAAAGTCCACCCTCTCTTCACCGGAAGACACAGAGATTCAGGGGCAGGTCAAGACAATTCAGACACACTCCCCAAACGAGAGAGTCCGCACGGCGCCCCAATCACACCGAGCGGGCCCCCCGCGGATCCACATTAAACTCAACACATCCGCTGGGAACAGGGCCGGGAGCTGAGGCTTTCGATGGTGCGCATGCGCAACAGCGAGATGATGGCGCCGAAAACCCGGCGCATGCGCCCTCCTCACCCTCACCCTAATCCTCACCCTCACCCTAATCCTCACCCTCACCCTAATCCTAATCCTCACCCTAATCCTAATCCTCACCCTAATCCTAATCCTCACCCTCACCCTAATCCTCACCCTCACCCTAATCCTAATCCTCACCCTAATCCTAATCCTCACCCTAATCCTAATCCTCACCCTCACCCTAATCCTCACCCTCACCCTAATCCTAATCCTCACCCTAGATCCTCACCCTCACCCTAATCCTAATCCTCACCCCTAATCCTAATCCTCACCCTAATCCTAATCCTCACCCTCACCCTAATCCTCACCCTCACCCTAATCCTAATCCTCACCCTAATCCTAATCCTCACCCTCACCCTAATCCTCACCCTCACCCTAATCCTAATCCTCACCCTAATCCTAATCCTCACCCTAATCCTAATCCTCACCCTAATCCTAATCCTCACCCTCACCCTAATCCTCACCCTCACCCCTAATCCTAATCCTCACCCTCACCCTATCCTCACCCTCACCCTAATCCTAATCCTCACCCTCACCCTAATCCTCACCCTCACCCTAATCCTCACCCTCACCCTAATCCTCACCCTCACCCTAATCCTCACCCTCACCCTAATCCTCACCCTCACCCTAATCCTCACCCTAATCCTCACCCTCACTCTAATCCTCACCCTAATCCTCACCCTCACCCTAATCCTCACCCTAATCCTCACCCTCACTCTAATCCTCACCCTAATCCTCACCCTCACCCTAATCCTCACCCTAATCCTCACCCTCACCCTAATCCTCACCCTAATCCTCACCCTCACCCTAATCCTCACCCTCACCCTAATCCTCACCCTAATCCTCACCCTCACTCTAATCCTCACCCTAATCCTCACCCTCACCCTAATCCTCACCCTAATCTCACCCTCACTCTAATCCTCACCCTAATCCTCACCCTCACCCTAATCCTCACCCTAATCCTCACCCTCACCCTAATCCTCACCCTAATCCTCACCCTCACCCTAATCCTCACCCTAATCCTCACCTCACCCTAATCCTCACCCTAATCCTCACCCTCACCCTAATCCTCACCCTCACCCTAATCCTCACCCTAATCCTCACCCTCACCCTAATCCTCACCCTAATCCTCACCCTCACCCTAATCCTCACCTCACCTCACCCTAATCCTCACCCTAATCCTCACCCTCACCCTAATCCTCACCCTAATCCTCACCCTAATCCTCACCCTAATCCTCACCCTCACCCTAATCCTCACCCTCACCCTAATCCTCCACCTAATCCTCACCCTCACCCAACTCCTCACCCTCACCCTAATCCTCACCCTAATCCTCACCCTCACCCTAATCCTCACCCTCACCCTAATCCTCACCCTAATCCTCACCCTCACCCTAATCCTCACCCTATCCTCACCCTCACCCTAATCCTCACCCTAATCCTCACCCTCACCCTAATCCTCACCCTCACCCTAATCCTCACCCAAATCCTCACCCTCACCCTAATCCTCACCCTAATCCTCACCCTCACCCTAATCCTCACCTCCACCCTAATCCTCACCCTCACCCTAATCCTCACCCTCCTCACCCCTCACCCTAATCCTCACCCTCACCCTAATCCTCACCCTCACCCTAATCCTCACCCTCACCCTAATCCTCACCCTCCTCACCCTCACCCTAATCCTCACCCTCACCCTAATCCTCACCCTCACCCTAATCCTCACCCTCACCCTAATCCTCACCCTAATCCTCACCCTAATCCTCACCCTCACCCTAATCCTCACCCTAATCCTCACCCTCACCCTAATCCTCCACCCTCACCCTAATCCTCACCCTCACCCTAATCCTCACCCTCACCCTAACCTCAACCCTCCTCACCCTTCACCCTAATCCTCACACCTCACCCTAATCCTCACCCTCACCCTAATCCTCACCCTCACCCTAATCCTCACCCTCCACCCTGGATCCTCACCCTCCCTCACCCTCACCCTAATCCTCACCCTCACCCTAAGCCTCACCCTAATCCTCACCCTCACCCTAATCCTCCACCCTCACCCTAATCCTCACCCTCCTCACCCTCACCCTAATCCTCACCCTCACCCTAATCCTCACCACTCACCCTAATCCTCACCCTCACCCTATATCCTCACCCTCATCACCCTCACCCTAATCCTCACCCCTCACCCTAATCCTTCACCCTCAGCCTGAATCCTCACCCTCACCCCTAATCCTCACCCTCACCCTAATCCTCACCCACCTCACCCTCACCCTAATCCTCACCCTCACCCTAATCCTCACCCTCACCCTAATCCTCACCCTCCTCACCCTCACCCTAATCCTCACCCTCACCCTAATCCTCACCCTCACCCTAATCCTCACCCTCCTCACCCTCACCCTAATCCCTCACCCTCACCCTAATCCTCACCCTCACCCTCCTCACCCTCACCCTAATCCTCACCCTCCTCACCCTCACCCTAATCCTCACCCTCCTCACCCTCACCCTAATCCTCACCCTCACCCTAATCCTCACCCTCACCCTCCTCACCCTCACCCTAATCCTCACCCTCCTCACCCTCACCCTAATCCTCACCCTCACCCCTAATCCTCACCCTCACCCTAATCCTCACCCTCACCCTAATCCTCACCCTCACCCTAATCCTCACCCTCCTCACCCTCACCCTAATCCTCACCCTCACCCTAATCGTCACCCTCACCCTCCTCACCCTCACCCTAATCCTCACCCTCACCCTCCTCACCCTAATCCTCACCCTCCTCACCCCTCACCCTAATCCTCACCCTCACCCTAATCCTCACCCTCACCCTCCTCACCCTCACCCTAATCCTCACCCTCACCCTCCTCACCCTCACCCTAATCCTCACCCCTCCTCACCTCACCCTAATCCTCACCCTCCTCACCCTCACCCTAATCCACACCCTCCTCACCCTCACCCTAATCCTCACCCTCACCCTCCTCACCCTCACCCTAATCCTCACCCTCCTCACCCTCACCCTAATCCTCACCCTCCTCACCCTCACCCTAATCCTCACCCTCCTCACCCTCACCCTAATCCTCACCCTCACACCTCCTCACCTCACCTAACCTCACCCTCCTCACCCTCACCCTAATCCTCACCCTCCTCACCCTCACCCTAATCCTCACCCTCCTCACCCTCACCCTAATCCTCACCCTCCTCACCCTCACCCTAATCCTCACCCTCCTCACCCTCACCCTAATCTCACCCTAATCCTCACCCTCACCCTCCTCACCCTCACCCTAAACCTCACCCTCCTCACCCTCACCCTAATCCTCACCCTCCACCACCCTCACCCTAATCCTCACCCTCCTCACCCTCACCCTCCTCACCCTCACCCTAATCAACCCTCACCCTCCTCACCCTCACACTAACCTCACCCTCCTCACCCTCACCCTAATCCTCACCCTCCTCACCCTCACCCTAATCTCACCCTCCTCACCCTCACCCTAAATCCTCACCCTCACCCTCCCACCCTCACCCTAATCCCACCCTCCACACCCTCACCCTAATCCTCACCCTCACCCTAATCCTCACCCTCCTCACCCTCACCCTAATCCTCACCTCCTAATCCTCACCCTCACCCTCCTCACCCTCACCCTAATCCTCACCCTCCTCACCCTCACCCTAATCCTCACCCTCCTCACCCTCACCCTAATCCTCACCCTCCTCACCCTCACCCTAATCCTCACCCTAATCCTCACCCTCACCCTAATCCTCACCCCTCCTCACCCTCACCCCTAATCCTCACCCTCCTCACCCTCACCCTAATCCTCACCCTCCTCACCCTCACCCTATCCTCACCCTCCTCACCCTCACCCTAATCCTCACCCTCACCCTCCTCACCCTCACCCTAATCCTCACCCTCCTCACCCTCACCCTAATCCTCACCCTCCTCACCCTCACCCTAATCCTCACCCTCCTCACCCTCACCCGAATCCTCACCCTCACCCTCCTCACCCTCACCCTAATCCTCACCCTCCTCACCCTCACCCTAATCCTCACCCTCCTCACCCTCACCCTAATCCTCACCCTCCTCACCCTCACCCTATCCTCACCCTCACCCTAATCTCACCCTCCTCACCCTCACCCTAATCCTCACCCCTCCTCACCCTCACCCTAATCCTCACCCACCTCACCCTCACCCTAATCCTCACCCTCCCTCACCCTCACCTAATCCTCACCCTCCTCACCCTCACCCTAGCCTCAACCTAATCCTCACCCTCACCCTCCTCACCCTCAACCCTAATCCTCACCCTCCTCACCCTCACCCTAATCCTCACCCTCCTCACCCTCACCCTAATCCTCACCCTAATCCTCACCCTCACCCTCCTCACCCTCACCCTAATCCTCACACTCCTCACCCTCACCCTAATCCTCACCCTCACCCTAATCCTCACCCTCCTCACCCTCACCCTAATCCTCACCCTAATCCCTCACCCTCACACCCTCCTCACCCTCACCCTAATCCTCACCCTCCTCACCCTCACCCTAATCCTCACCCTCCTCACCCTCACCCTAATCCTCACACCTAATCCTCACCCTCACCCTCCTCACCCTCACCCTAATCCTCACCCTCCTCACCCTCACCCTAATCCTCACCCTCCTCACCCTCACACTAATCCTCACCCTAATCCTCACCCTCACCCTCCTCACCCTCACCCTAATCCTCACCCTCCTCACCCTCACCCCAATCCTCACCCTCCTCACCCTCACCCTAATCCTCACCCTAATCCTCACCCTCACCCTCCCTCACCCTAATCCTCACCCTCCTCACCCTCACCCTAATCCTCACCCTAATCCTCACCCTCACCCTCCTCACCCTCACCCTAATCCTCACCCTCCTCACCCTCACCCTCCTCACCCTCACCCTAATCCTCACCCTCCTCACCCTCACCCTAATCCTCACCCTAATCCTCACCCTCACCTCCTCACCCTCACCCTAATCCTCACCCTCCTCACCCTCACCCTAATCCTCACCCCTCCCTCACCCTCATCCTAATCCTCACCCTAATCCTCACCCTCACCCTCCTCACCCTCACCCTAATCCTCACCCTCCTCACCCTCACCCTAATCCCTCACCCTCCTCACCCTCACCCTAATCCTCACCCTAATCCTCACCCTCACCCTCCTCACCCCTCACCCTAATCCTCACCCTCCTCACCCTCACCCTAATCCTCACCCTCCTCACCCTCACCCTAATCCTCACCCTATCCTCACCCTCCTCACCCTCACCCTAATCCTCACCCTAATCCTCACCCTCACCCTCCTCACCCTCACCCTAATCCTCACCCTCCTCACCCTCACCCTAATCCTCACCCTCCTCACCCTCACCCTAATCCTCACCCTAATCCTCACCCTCCTCACCCCACCCTAATCCTCACCCTCACCCTCCTCACCCACACCTACTCCTCACCCTCCTCACACCTCACCCTAATCCTCACCCTACTCCTCACCCTCACCCTAATCCTCACCCTCCTCACCCTCACCCTAATCCTCACCCTAATCCTCACCCTCACCCTAATCCTCACCCTCACCTAATCCTCACCCTAATCCACCCTCACCCTAATCCTCACCCTAATCGTCACCCTAATCCTCACCCTCACCCTAATCCTCACCCCTAACCCTCACCCTAATCCTCACCCTAATCCTCACCCTCACCCTAATCCTCACCCTCACTCCTAACCTCACCCTAATCCTCACCCTCACCCTAATCCTCACACCTCCTCACCCTCACCCTAATCCTCACCCTAATCCTCACCCTCACCCTAATCCTCACCCTAATCCTCACCCTCACCCTAATCCGCACCCTAATCCTCACCCTCACCCTAACCTCACCCTAACCCACCCCACCCTAATCCCTCACCCTCCTCACCCTCACCCTAATCCTCACCCTAACCTCACCCTCACCCTAATCCTCACCCTCACCCTAACCTCACCCTATCCTCACCCTCACCCTAATCCTCACCCTCCTCACCCTCACCCTAAATCCTCACCACCCTCACCCTAATCCTCACCCTAATCCTCACCCCACCCTATCCTCACCCTCACCCTAATCCACTCCTCACCTCACCCTAATCCTCACCCTCCTCACCCTCACCCTAATCCTCACCCTCACCCTAATCCTCACCCTCCTCACCCTCACCCCTAATCCTCACCCTCACCCTAATCCTCACCTCACCCTAATCCCTCACCCTCCTCACCCTCACCCTAATCCTCACCCTATCCTCACCCTCACCCTAATCCTCACCCTCCTCACCCTCACCCTAATCCTCACCCTCACCCTAATCCTCACCCTCACTCACCTCACCCCTCAACCACTAATCCTCACCCTCCTCACCCTCCACCTAATCCTCACCCTCCTCACCCTCACCCTAATCCTCACCCTCACCCTAATCCTCACCCTCACACCTCACCCTAATCCTCACCCTCCTCACCCTCACCCTAATCCTCACCCCACCCAATCCTCACCCCTCACACCTAATCCTCACCCTCACCCTCCTCACCCTCACCCTAATCCTCACCCTCAACCCTCCTCACCCTAATCCTCACCCTCCTCACCCTCACCCTAATCCTCACCCTCTCACCCTAAATCCTCACCCTCACCCTAATCCTCACCCTCCTCACCCTCAAACCCTCACCCTCCTCACCCTCACCCTAATCCTCACCCTCACCCTCCTCTCCTCACCCTAATCCTCACCCTCCTCACCCTCACCCTAATCCTCACCCTCCTCACCCTCACCCTAATCCTCACCCTCACCCTCCTCACCCTCACCCTAATCCACCCTCCTCACCCTCACCTAATCCTACCCTCCTCACCCTCACCCTAATCCTCACCCTCCTCACCCTCACCCTAATCTCACCCTCACTCCTCCTCACCCTCACCCTAATCCTCACCCTCCTCACCCTCACCCTAATCCTCACCCTCCTCACCCTCACCCTAATCTCACCCTCACCCTCCTCACCCTCACCCTAATCCTCACCCTCATCACCCTCACCCTAATCCTCACCTCTCCTCACCCTCACCCTAATCCTCACCCTCACCCTCCTCACCCTCACCCTAATCCTCACCCTCCTCACCCTCACCCTAATCCTCACCCTCCTCACCCTCACCCTATCCTCACCTCCTCACCCTCACCCTAATCCTCACCCTAATCCTCACCCTCACCTCCTCACCCTCACCCTAATCTCCTCACCCTATCCTCACCCTCACCCTAATCCTCACCCTCCTCACCCTCACCCTAATCCTCACCCTCCTCACCCTCACCCTAATCCTCACCCTCCTCACCCTCACCCTAATCCTCACCCTCCTCACCCTCACACTAATCCTCACCCTCCTCACCCTCACCCTAATCCTCACCCTCCTCACCCTCACTCCTAACCTCACCCTCCTCACCCTCACCCTAATCCTCACCCTCACCCTAATCCTCACCCTCACCCTAATCCTCACCCTCCTCACCCTCACCCCTAATCCTCACCCTCACCCTATCCTCACCCTCACCCTAATCCTCACCCTCCTCACCCTCACCCTAATCCTCACCCTAATCCTCACCCTCACCCTAATCCTCACCCTCCTCACCCCTCCCTATCCTCACCCTCACCCTAATCCTCACCCTCACTCTCTCACCCTCACCCTAATCCTCACCCTCCTCACCCTCACCCTAATCCTCACCCTCACCCTCCTCACCCTCACCCTAATTCCTCACCCTCACCCTAATCCTCACCCTCACCCTCACCCTAATCCTCACCCTCCTCACCCTCACCCTAATCCTCACCCTCACCCTTTCCTCACCCTCACCCTAATCCTCACCCTCACCCTCCTCACACTCCTCACCCTAATCCTCACACCCTCACCCTCCTCACCCTAATCCTCACCCTCCTCACCCTCACCCTAATCCTCAGCCTCACCCTAATCCTCACCCTCACCCTAATCCTCACCCTCCTCACCCTCACCCAATCCTCACCCTCCTCACCCTCACCCTAATCCTCACCCTCACCTCACCACCTCACCCTCACCTAATCCTCACCCCTCCTCACCCTCACCCTAATCCTCACCCTCCTCACCCTCACCCTAATCCTCACCCTCCTCACCCTCACCCTAATCCTCACCCTAATCCTCACCCTCCTCACCCTCACCCTAATCCTCACCCTCCTCACCCTCACCCTAATCCTCACCCTCACCCTAATCCTCACCTCCTCACCCTCACCCTAATCCTCACCCTCCTCACCCTCACCCTAATCCTCACCCTCCTCACCCTCACCCTAATCCTCACCCTCACCCTCCTCACCCTCACCCTAATCCTCACCCTCTCACCCTCACCCTAATCCTCACCCTCCTCACCTCCCTCACCCCTAATCCTCACCCTCCCTCACCCTCACCCTAATCCTCACCCTCCTCACCCTCACCCTAATCCTCACCTCCTCACCCTCACCCTAATCCTCACCCTCACCCTAATCCTCACCCTCCTCACCCTCACCCTAATCCTCACCCTCCTCACCCTCACCCTAATCCTCACCCTCTCACCCTCCCTCACTCCTCACCCTAATCCTCACTCCTCCTCACCCTCACCCTAATCCTCACCCTCCTCACCCTCACCCTAATCCTCACCCTCCTCACCCTAATCCTCACCCTAATCCTCACCCTCACCTCACCCTCACCCTCCTCACCCTCACCCTAATCCTCACCCTCCTCACCCTCACCCTAATCCTCACCCCTCCTCACCCTCACCCTAATCCTCACCCCCTAATCCTCACCCTCCTCACCTCACCCTAATCCTCACCCTCCTCACCCTCACCCTAATCCTCACCCTCACCCTAATCCTCACCCTCCTCACCCTCACCCTAATCCTCACCCTAATCCTCTACCCTCCACCCTCCTCACCCTCACCCTAATCCTCACCCTCCTCACCCCTCACCCTAATCCTCACCCTCCTCACCCTCACCCTAATCCTCACCCTAATCCTCACCTCACCCTCCTCACCCTCACCCTAATCCTCACCCTCCTCACCCTCACCCTAATCCTCACCCTCCTCACCTCACCCTATCTCACCCTAATCCTCACCCTCACCCTCCTCACCCTCACCCTAATCCTCACCCTCCTCACCCTCACCCTAATCACTCACCCTCCTCACCCTCACCCTAATCCTCACCCTAATCCTCACCCTCCTCCACCCTCACCCTAATCCTCACCCTCCTCACCCTCACCCTAATCCTCACCCTAAATCCTCACCCTCACCCTCCTCACCCTCACCCTAATCCTCACCCTCCTCACCCTCACCCTCCTCACCCTCACCCTAATCCTCACCCTCCTCACCCTCACCCTAATCCTCACCCCTAATCCTCACCCCCTCACCCTCCTCACCCCTCACCCTTATCCTCACCCTCCTCACCCTCACCCTAATCCTCACCCTCCTCACCTAATCCTCACCCTCAACCCTCCTCACCCTCACCCTAATCCTCACCCTCACCTCTCACCTCACCCTAATCCTCACCCTCCTCACCCTCACCCTAATCCTCACCCTCACCCTCCTCACCCTCAACCCTAATCCTCACCCTCGTCCTCTACTCCTCACCCTAATCCTCACCCTACCTCACCCTCACCCTCATCCTCACCCTAATCCTCACCCTCCTCACCCTCACCCTAATCCCTCACCCTAATCCTCACCCTCAATCCCCTCACCCAATCCACCCCTAATCCTCACACTCCTCACCCTCACCCTAATCCTCACCCTCCTCACCCTCACCCTAATCCTCACCCTAACTCCTCACCCTCACCCTAACATCACCCTAATCCTCACCCTCACCCTCCTCACACCTCACCCTAATCCTCACCCTCACCCTCACCCTCACCCTAATCCTCACCCCCTAATCTCACCCTCCTAACCCTCACCCTAATCCTCACCTACTCACCTCACCCTCACACCTAATCCTCACCCCCTCACCCTAATA